>NW_023046303.1:0-60838 GCF_011762505.2 Arvicanthis niloticus
CCTTATTAGATTTTATTTTCCCAGCCTTACTTATTTAGGTATAAGTGACAAAACTGCACAAGTTTGAAATATATAACGTGGTGTTCTAAAATACATTGTTTGGGGCGGCGGAGATTGCTTAAGCAGTAAAGTGCTTGCTTTGTAGCACAGGACCAATGAGGTTGATCCACGGAAGTCGCGTAAAAAAATCTGAGTGTGGTGGCTTGTTGTGAAAACCCAGCTGGGAGGAAGAGACAGGCCGATCCCCGGGACTACTCGGTGAACCAGACTAGCCTAATTAGTGAGTTTCAGGACGGTGAGAAACCTTGTCTCAGAGAAAAGCGGAGAGTATGTTAGGAAAGATACAGTTGTCCTCTGGTCTGTACTCATTACACCTTATAACGGACCGGTAGTAGGCAAGTGTCGCACTCCTTTAATCCCTGCATTCAGGAGGTGGCTGGGTCTCTGTGAGGTTAGCCTGAATGAGCCCTTGAAGAGAAGAGATTAAGCCAGTTACTCAGAGAACTCTATACTTTTTTTGTTGTTGTTGTTTGTTGTTTTTTTTTTTTTTTTTAGAAAGGGTCTTGCTATGTAGTAAGGCCACTCTACTTCATGCCCTGCTACATAGCAAGACCCTTTCTAAAAAAAACAAACAGTAGCCGGGCGGTGGTGGTCCAGGCCTTTAATCCCAGCACTTGGGAGGCAGAGTCAGGCGGATTTCTGAGTTCGAGGCCAGCCTGGTCTACAGAGTGAGTTCCAGGACAGCCAGAGCTATACAGAAAACCCTGTCTCGAAAAAGCCAAAAAAAACCCAAACAGTATTGTCATACATATAAAATAAAAATACAGCATTTTGATCCTGGGTGGTCCCAGGAAACATTGTTTAATGAAAGTTTAGGTTTGGGTTGCTAGCAGGTATCAGATCCCGATACATGTTGCACCATTTTGCACCACTAGGGGGTGCCAGCAGCCCTTCCTTGTCTGTGGTTTAGGCTGACAATTCTAGGCGGCTGCCTGGAAAGATCGAGAAGATTCTAGGATCAGTGACGTTTGAAGAATGAGAGTTGAAGATTCTCCAAATGGTCACTAGAGGGCAGCGTCTGACAGGATATTGAGTGTCAGCGGGCAGGCCGGATGACACTGGCTCAGGGCAGGCAGGCTATGTTATTTAGGTCCAGCCTGCCAAGAGTGAAAGATGAATCTGGCCAGAATTCCGACGAGGAGCAACTGTCTTTCACAGTTGTAGCTTGATTACTTTGGATTGTTTCTTTGAATTCATCTTCACAGGATTAATAAATATTTTGTCTCACTCCTATCTTAAATGGTTATTTCTGCCAGAATTATTCACTCACTCTCCGTGTAGCCCAAGGTGGCTTAGGATACATGTTTTCTTGCCTCAGCCTCTTGGGAGCTAGGTTTATAGGAACTCACCACTACACCTGCCTGGCTTCTGGTTTTGCCTCCATCCAGAATAAGGCCACAGTAAATACTCAAACCTGTTGCTTGGTTATCTTACCCGACTTTTGCTCTTCTCCATGCTAGTGGTAGACTTTGTCTACATATCTCTTGTTGGAAGTCATGCTCAGTGATGTCACTTTGCAGGAGTTGGGTTTTTTTGTTTGTTTGTTTGTTTGTTTATTATTTAGGATTTCTCTGTATAACCTTGGCTATCCTGGAACTCACTCTATAGACCACGCCTCTTTCCCCACACCCTCCCCAGCCTTCCAGCTCCCGGATCAAAGACGTGCCCCACTGCCCAACTCAAGTTTGCACTTTTTACATCACAGAGATTAGCAAATTTATAGCCAGAGAGATGGCTCAGTCTGGAAAAATGCCTTCTGTACCAGCATGAGGCTCTGATTTCAAGTCCCCTGCACCCCATGCTGTGAAAAACTGCTTGTTGGCAGCTGTAATCCCCTCCCTAGGGAGGCAGAGGTGTGATGTTGAAGGTGGGGTGGGGCTTTCAGGCCAGCCAGGCTTGCTGGGTTAGCCAGCTCCTGTGGTCTTGGGGTGAAGACTGGGTAAAACGGGAAAGGCTGCCAGGAGCACTCCCCACTTTCTGCTTCCCGATTGAGGGTGCAGTGTGACCAACCACATGCCTTCCCAGCCAAAGGGTGAGCCAAAAGTGTTTTTTTTTTTTTTTCCTTTCTTATTTTTTTGAGGTATTTTGTTTCAGTACTGAGAAAAGTAATGACTACAGTTAATACTTTGTGACATGTAATTTATTCACTTAAGGTCATCATTCAGTGTGATGGCTTGAATAAGAATGGCCCCATCAGCTCACACATTTGGATGCTTGGTCCCCAGTTGTCGGAGGTTGGGAAGGATTAGGGGGTGTGGCCTTGTTGGAGGAGGTGTGTTTCTAGGGTGGCTTTAAAGGTTTTGAAAGTCCTTGCCACGCTCTGTCTGTCTGTCTGTCTCCCCCTCTCCCTCTTCTTTTTCCCCTCTCCTCTTCTCCCTTCCCCTCCCCCTCTCCCTCTCTCTCTCAGCTACTTTTCTGGCACTATGCCTGTCTGCCTGCTGGCATGCTTCCTCTTAGGATGGTAATGACTAACCCTCTGAATCTGAAAGCAAGTACCCAGTAAGTGCTTTTTCTTTATAAGAGAGAAGGAGACAGAGGGAGAGGGACAGAGGGAGAGAGAGACTGGGAGAGACTTAGATTGTACAGGAATCAAAGTCTGTGCTCAGTTGGAGAGGCTGGCAGGTGCAGAGGCAGAGGCAGCATGAGCGAACACCAGGACACTGATTGGCAGTGAGTGGAAGGAGAAGCCCTGGACACTGTGAGAGAGATAGCTCTGTTTCCTGGTGTGTTTTTTTTTTTTTTTTTTTTTTTTTTATCTCTTTTGATACTAATTAGATTCCCTAAGATGGTTACATTATTAAATTACCTTGTGCAAGGCCATCTCCTGTCTCCTGCGGTACCTTGACTGCTCTGTTTGCTTAAATGGGAATTAGGGAAACAGATTATTGCTGGGAAACTCGGGTTGGTAAGAAGGCTAAGTGGGTAAAGGCACAGGTCACCAAGCTTGATCATGTGAGTTCAAGCTCTCGGACCCACATTCTGGGTAAGAACCCACCCTAAATTTGTTATCTGGCCTTACACCTGTGTGCCAGATTCCTAAGAGATGTAACAAAGTTTTAAATTCTGATAAAACATCTTTAGAGATATACGTGTATGTATATGTCAGGTGTACAAGCTAAAAACAATGTTGAAGTTAACTTGACATTTTAGTACTTTAAATAATAAATATAACTTTTCACATTAACCACTTTAGTGACACTTCAGTGGCAGTAAATATATCCATGTTTGTGTGACCATCCCTACCATCTGTTTGCAGAACTTCTTCACCTTGTAAAACTGAAACTCTGTACCCATTAAACAGAAACTTCTCAGTTCTCCCTTCACCAACACCTGACAGCATCAGGTAGTCCTTTTGTGTGAGCCTCCCAAATTGCAAGTGTGTGCCACGGTACCCGCGCCCACTTCCCTTTATTGTTAAGACTGAGTAATAAGAACCTTAAGGCCGCGGGGTGGTGGCACAGGCCTTTAATCCCAGCACTTGGGAGGCAGAGGCAGGCGGATTTCTGTGTTCGAGGCCAGCCTGGTCTACAGAGTGAGTTCCAGGACAGCCAGGGCTATGGGGAGAAACCTTGTCTTGAAAAACAAAAAACAAAAAAACCCACCAGGCTGCTCCTCCAGAGTATCTAGGTTTTAATCCCAGCACTCACATGGTGTCCTCACAGCTGCCTGTAACATTTCCAGGGCATCTAATGCCCCCTTCTGTCTTTTCCAGGCACCAGACCACACCATGTGGTACACAGGACATTCATGCAGGCAAAGTAGCCATACCATACACATAAAATAGCAAAATAATAAAAATGTTTTTTAAAAAGAAGATAAGAATTCAAAGACGTGTACTGGGGCTTGAGGGAAGGCTCAGTGGGTAAGGGTGTGCTGGCAAACTCCATGACTTAAGTGTGTCCCACAGACTCCCACAAGCTGCCCTGTGACCCCCACATGTATACACAGACACAACACGTGCACATATAATAATTAAAGATTTTAATTAGTTTCTCCTTTATCCTGTAGCCTGTATGCATACCACGTAAGGAGCTGGCCTCCCCGTCATCCCTCCCTCTGCCAAGTCCACTTTGTCATTTCTTCCATCTGTGACCACTGCTAGGTTGGGGAATTCCACACTGTCGGGGGCGTGGTCAGAGCAGTTTGCTTTCCCAGCCAGCCTCTTTAAAGGTCTTTGTTGTTGTTGTTTTGTTTTCTTTCTTTGTTTCTTTGTTTCTTTGTTTGTTTCTTTCTTTCTTAAACAAAACATCTGTATTGATTCTCTGGGAATTTCACATCATACACCCTTATCAGACCCACTTCCCAGTCCTTCCATGTTCCTCACCCTTGTGACCCTCCAAAGAGAAGTAAAAATAAAAATACAAAAAAAGGGTCCAATTTGTGTTATCTCTATGTGCAATGGAGCATGGTCAAACTCTCAGTAGCCTGCCCCTTAGAACCGAGTCCTCCCTCTCCCACACCCGCCAGAAGGAATCAGCTGGGGAGAGCCATACTTCAGTGTCCCCATCACAGTTTTAAAAAAAAAAAATATTTTATTCATATAACGTACAGTATCACTGTCTTCAGACACACCAGAAGAGGGCATCAGATCCCATTTCAGATGTGAGCCACCATGTGGTTGCTAGGAATTGAACTCAGGACCTCTGGAAGAGCAGTCAGTGCTCTCAACCACTGAGCCATCTCTCCAGCCCCACTCCATCCCCAATCACACTTTTAAGAGTTCACTTTGGCCTGGCGGTGGTGGCGCACGCCTTTAATCCCAGCACTTGGGAGGCAGAGACAGGCGGATTTCTGAGTTCAAGGCCAGCCTGGTCTACAGAGTGAGTTCCAGGACAGCCAAGGCTACACAGAGAAACCCTGTCTCAAAAAACCAAAAAAAAAAAAAAAAAAACCAAAAAAAAAAAAAAAAGAAAAGAGTTCACTTTGGTGGCTTTCTGTCTTGGCTGTTACTTTTTTGGAGAATGGGCATATGGGTTTTCACATAAGCCTTTCGTGCCCCTCCCCCTCAGCTATGCTTAGCATAGTTTCCTAATGTGTCAGTTCCTAACAAGCTGGCTGTGTGGGGCCGCTGTGATACGCCTGATGCTCACCACAAAATTCTTTAGTCATCCCCCACCCACCCGCCCATGACTAAGAGATTGAAAGGTGGCAGCAGAGCCCCTGAAGCTGCTCACTTGGTGCTCGGCTCTTGCAGTGGGACCTCCCTCGCTTGTACCTCCTTGCCCGCTTGGATGAGCCGTTCCTTGTGTCCTGTAGTGGTCTGAATGAGAATGGCCTCTAAAGGCTCATATATTTGAAGACTTGAAGTTGGTAGAACTGTTTGGGAAGGATTAGGAGGTGCGGCCTTGTTGGAGGGGAGGTGTATCACTAGGGGCAGGCTTGGAGGTTTCAAAATCCCACCCACTCCATTTCCTGTTAGCTCTCTTGAAAGTCCTCAGCTACTGCTCAGGCACGAAGCCCGCCTGCCTGCATGATGGCTATGGACTCCTAACTCTCTGGAACCATGGGACCCAAATTAAAAGCTTCCTTTGATAAACTACCTTGTTTATCAAGGCTTGTGGCGATTTACCACAGAAACAGACTGGTAACTAAGCAGACCCTGAGGGTTGCCTGCAAACACAGTAATATTAATGCCACATGCCTCTCTTAAGGAAATGTATGTGCTGTGTTGGAGAGATCCCTAAAGGACCCCTCATGGGGCTGGTCATTTTGGTGTGGGCCTGTAATCCTGAGGCAGGAGGATGATCAAGAGCTTAAGCCTAGTCTGGGCTGCATAATGAGTTTGAAGCTAGCCTAAGATGTGTGAGACAGTATTTCAGAAAACCAAGAAACAAACACAAAATAAACCAGTCCTCCCTTCCCCAAATCTAGAAGGGAACTCCTCATGTACAATCCAGTCATAGTGTTGCCACACGTTAGTATAGTAATACTGCCGGCCTCCCCTTCTCTGTAACACTCTGGCACCTCTACTCTGTGCTTTCCTCAACACGTCCCTCCTTGCAGCACAAATACTGAAAGATAAAATCCATCTCAGGGCTGGTGTTGGCTCAGCAGTTCAGAGCACTGGCTGCTCTTCCAGAGGTCCTGGGTTTGACCTATAGCACCCACATGGCAGCTCTCTGGACCGCTGGTCCCAAGGGGTCCAGTACCCTGTTTTGGCTGCCAGGGGCTGTTGAAGTCTGCACTGCCCCATGCTTGGGGGCCAAAATGTCCTGGCCCAAGCTGCTCCGGTCCATGGGTCAGGGTCTAGCAAGAGACTAAGTGGGGATAAAGGGGAAGAGACTCGAAGAATGGAGACAAGACTGAGGTTCTGATCAAGTCTCTTTATCGTCTCTCCCATTGAAGGGAAGTCTGGGGTATTTATACGCTTTTGCCACGTGCCTTGCAGGCATGGATATGACGTAAGCCTTACAGGTGTGTATAACGTGGATACCACGTGCACCTTGCAGCTGGGGGCACTAAACAGCAAAACAAGCTATGTGGGATAAACAAGACATTTATCAGAGTGTGCTCAGCTGTTGTAGGCTGTTGAAAAACAAGTCTCATGTCAGGGTGTATGGCTCAAGATGGCTGCAAAGCTGATAGCCGCTTTCTGCTAAAAGTCGGCTCCTGACAAGGGGCATTGTAGGCATATGGTATATACACACTAACACAGGCAAAGCATCTAAACACACAAAAAAATAATACTGGCTTCTTTTTTTTAAGATTTATTGTCTTATATATGTGAGTACACTGTGGCTGTCTTCAGACACACCAGAAGAGGGTATCAGATCCCATTACAGATGGTTGTGAGCCACCATGTGGTTGCCGGAATTGAACTCAGGACCTCTGGAATAGCAGTCAGTGCTCTTAACCACTGAGCCACCCCTCCAGCCCCTAATACTGGGTTCTTGGAGAAAAAGTTTCATAGGCAGAGTTATGGTCCCCAAAGATGTCCATATTCTGATCTTTACAGACTGTGAGCATGCTTGTCTTAGTTAGGGCTGCTATTGCCGTGATGAGGCATTGTGACCAAGGCAACTTGACTTGGAAAGAGTTTAATTTCACTCACTCTTAACAATAACAGTTCATGCCGGGTAGTGGTGGCACACACCTTTAATCCCAGCACTTAGGAGGCAGAGACAGGCAGATTTTTGAGTTCGAGGCCAGCTTGGTCTACAGAAAGAGTCTCAGGACAGCCAGGGCTACATAGAGAAACCCTGTCTGGAAAAACCAAAAACAAACAAACAAACAAACAAACAAACAAAAACCAAACCAAACCAAACCAACCAACCAACCAAAAAAAAACCCAACTCTTCATTATCAGCATGGAGGGCAGGAACTCAAGCAGGACAGGAACCTGGAGACAGCAGCTGATACAGAGACCATGGAGGAGTGCTGCCTACTGGCTTTTTCACCATAGATTGCTCAGCCAGCTTGCTTTCTTACAGAACTTAGGACCAGCCCGGGGTGGCCCCACCCACAATGGGCGGGACCTTCCATCAATCAGTAATTAGTAAAAAGCCCTTCAGGCAGGCAGTCTGAAGGAGTGGAGGCCTTTTCTCCCTCCTGTTAGATGGATCCAGCCTGTGTCAAGCTGACATAAAATTACCCAGCACACTGGTACTTTCTATGGGAACTGGGACTTGCAGATGGGACGTAAAGAGAGTGAGGACATGGGGCAGCTGAGAAGAACCAGTGACATAGAAGTGCTAGTGTTACAGTAGAGGCAGGGAAGCCAGCATTTTCGAGAGAGAAGAGGTTCAGATTGGAGAGAACAAGCTCAGCTGTTAGTTTTGATGGAGGAGGACAGGGTCTCAAGCCGGGACTGGAAGCCACTAGCTCAGGGACTCACTGGAGATCAGTCCCGGGTGGACTTTTATGGTTACTCTCAGTGTGGAAGTGAGGAGCTGCAGCTCAGGGCAGCGTGGAGCTGACAGGATGCAGATGTCCCCCAGTGTTTGGCTGAACCTGAAGGTTGGCTGTGGAAGGGAACACAGGCAGTGCAGGGACAGGGTCCTGGTGTGCATGGCAGGCTGGGCTCCACAGTTCTTCACATTGAGCCCATAAGATCACAGGGAACATCAGACAGTGTTGTCTAAAGAAACCTGAGGGCTCTGGACGTCACAGGAGAGACCTGAACACACTGTCTGTCACTCAGTCCACTCCAGGCAGCTGTCTTCAGGCTAGAAAATGAGAGTCATGAACCATCACTATGAAGACAACATCCCCAAAACCCACCACTCACAGGGGAATCTGGAAGTTCCTGAAACCCAATCATGTCCACATTGCCCCTCCCCAGTCAGACCCCAGAATATCATCTTTACAATCTGAGAGAGACATATCAGAGCTCTGGGAGCTGTCCCTGCCTAGGGTAAAACAAAACAAATGTATGTGTATGTATGTATTCATATCAAGGTACAACTCAGGCCCCCAGATTTCTCTGGAGGAGCTATTATGGATTCCCAGAGCTCCCATCATCCCCAGCTTCACTCCAATGGCCTCAGGACAACCCTGTGACCCACACTAACCTGGAGCTGGAGTATAGTTTCCTCCTGTTCCACCTGTGAGAAGAAAAAGCTGTGAGAGTTCAAGGAAGATCTTGACACTAGGAAGTTTCCAGAACTGACAGTAGACCCAGCTGGAGACAGCAGCAATGCGGGGTGTGGCTGTGTTTCCCATTAAGGAGCAGAACACACTTCTAAAGGAGTCTGAGAGAAACCTCAGACCCTGCTTTTTCCTACCTGTGTTTCTCCTCCTCTTCATCACAAAAGCCACCATAGCTCCCATGATGGCCACAGCTCCAAGGACAACCAGAACAGCAATGATCACCATGTTAGAGTCAGTGGATGGAGGAGGCTCTGGGAAGGACAGATACAGGAAATAAAGGTGAGGGTCATGACCCCAGCTCTCAGCCCTGACCAGCTCAGGGTCTGCAGAAGGCTCCAGCTTTCCCTGACCCCAGCTCTGCATCCACACCCTCCTTACTCCATCTCAGGGTAAGGGGCTCAGGCAGCCCCTCATGTTGCACATGGCATGCGTAATTCTGCTCCTTCCCAAGAGGCACCACCACAGATGCCCACTTCTGGAAGGTTCCATCCCCTGAAGGCCTGGTTTCCACAAGCTCCATGTCCTGGGTCAGGTCCTCCCCATTCAACTGCCAGGTCAGGGTGATGTCAGCAGGGTAGAAGCCCATGGCCCAGCACCTCAGGGTGACATCACTTTCAGGTCTGAAGCGATAGGTCACTATTGTCTGCGGAGGGTCTGCAGTAGACAGACAGATAGATGCTGTAGAAGTAGGAGACACCCCCAGGTACCCTTGGGACACACTGAGACTACAGAGGTGGTAGGTGACCACTGACACCTGCTGTAGGAAGCTACCTCCAGCACACTGGACCCACCCAGGTAGCCTACACTCCTGGTGGCTACAGGAGCTCCCCAACTACAGAGTGAGCTCTCACCCTGCTGGGCACAGGGAGGAGGGCTGGGCTTGGAGGGGTGTCATTACCAGTTCGGGTAAAGTTCTCTCCTCCCATGGTTAAGTATTTCTGCAGCCATAGGATGCACTCCTTCTCCAAGTAGGTCTTCTCTCTCTCCAGGGAGTACTCATCGTTTTCCCACTTGCGCTTGGTGTAGCCAGCAATGAAGGTGGCTGCTATATACTGCATGGAGTCCAAGTCTAAGGTCAGGTAATCCCTGCCGTCGTAGCCATACTGCCAGTGCCCTGAGGTCTTGTTGTCCTGCATCTCACAGCCATATGTGAACTGGAGGGTGTGAGGGCCTAGAAGCCCCAGGGACAGGTACGTCAGGGACCACAGATGTATTTCCCAGGCCTCTCCAGCCTGGTCCCTGCTGCCCTAGCACTGCTTCCCAGATTCCTTGGGTTCTCCGTAGAGGATGGATGTTTACACTCTAGGTAACCCAGTCTGGCTTTCCACTGATACCTTTGAAGTGCTGTAAGCTCTGTCAGGGGCAAGGCCCAAGATGCTCCAGGTCATAGTAAAAGAGCATTGGATAGGAAGCTAGAACTCGGACTTTGCTGTGCCAGTTATTCATCCTCTGTGGCTCTGTTCACCTGTGCACAAGCCTAGAGCATGACCAGAGGACTCCGGGGCAAGCAGTCCCAGAGTCCAGGGGTAACCTCCCAGGAGCAGAGCATGGCACACAAGCACGATGGTAAAGGACAGACTATGCTCAATATTTCTCCTCGAGGTTCTAGAGAATGCAAGCACTGATTTGTCAGTGTAGTGGTGCACGGTTGTAATCCCGTAACTGGGGAGGTGCAGGCAGAAGGTCATGCTGAGCTACATAGTGAATTAGAGGCCAGCTTGGGCTGCTTGAATCCCTGTCTTGAAGCAAGCAAACAAACAAACAAACAAAAAACCCCCAAACTGAACCAGACCAACCACTGACCACTAAGAGAACAGCCTTTATGCTGAAGAATTCTTTGTGTAACTGATTGTTTGGCCAGCTTAGAGCCTCCTCTGCCCCGTGGGTTTCAGGGCCAAGCTTTTTAGCCAATGCTTACTTCATCCAATGAGACTGTGTGTGTCTCTTCTTCCACACAGTGAGTTTCTGAAGGTGTGACCACATACGTGGCCAGTCGTGGCCAGTCCTGTGGAATCTCTGATCGTTTTAGGATCAGCAGGCTCACCTCTCAGCTCTCGATGGTTCCACACTGGCCTAAAGGCCCTTCACAGGCTTGTTTCAGTAGTGCTGAGCTCTGTCTCTCTCTGACTTTATGCTTTAGCTCAGACTGGCCTGGAATTCACTGTGTAGCCCAACCTGGCCTTGAACTTGAGGCAGCCATCCTGCCTCAGCCTTCCCAGTGCTGGATGGAATTACAGTGTGAATCACCAAGCCTGTCCTCTGTATTCCTCGTAGATGCATATCGGACCCATCCTCTGGTTTTAGTTAAAGTTTTGTCTCAGTTTTGAAACTTGCTGGCACTGGGTGTCTCCTCTGCTTGCTTCAGTCAGTGATAGCAAATGTTTGTGCATCTCATTGGGGTTTTAAAGAGGCGCTGGCCTCAGAGTCACAAGGGTCTGAGTGCCTTCCCATAGAAGTTGTAAACACTTTGAAGACAAATGGTTACTTGTGTTTTCTGGTTCGGACGCATGCTGTGTGTACATCTGTGACTCATGTGACAGGTGAATGCCAAACAGACCCTGAGCTCTGGGAGTAGATGTGACCAGCCTGTTCTCAAGGGACAGTCTGTCCGGGCACTGAGGGACTGGGTGAGGCAGGTAAGTGTTCCTGCCGCCATGGCCAGGCACATACCTGCTTGCTGGTGGGAGCCGTCTGCTCTCTGACTCCGGGCACCCGAGTAGTTGTAGTATTGCTGAATGTTTCTCAGGCTCAACTGGAAAATCTTCATCCGATTGGTGAAAACCTGGGTCTCGTGAGTAAAGTAATCTGGATTTTCCCTCAGCCAGTCAGCACAAGGCTCTGCCTTCATGTTCCTGCTGTCGTAGTGGATGAAGGGCTGGTTATCTACAAAGCCACTGGCAAAAAATGCAGGGACTCCTGGGCCCGGCTCAGTCATGGCTGAGTAAGAATAGTGCAGAGAGTGTGATCCTGAGGTAAGAATAGGGTTTAGTGTGAGCCACTGAGCGAGGGCCCAGCTCTAGCAGAGACAGGGCACACAAACATAAATGAGAACATTTCATGGCACCCCCACCAGCCAAGAGACTCGGGTTCCACACTGGGATACTTCAGAGCATCAGCGTAAGGGGCTGGAGAGATGACTCGCGGTTAAGAGCACTGGCCACTCTTATAGAGGATCTGGGTTCAATTCCCAGCATCCACATTGCCTCTCCCAACCATCTGTACCTCCAGCCCCAGGGGATCCAATGCCTTCTGCCCCCTTGAACCCCACAAAGGCACTTTCTGTGTGAGGCACACATGTGAAGCTGAAGTACCTTGTTCTCCCCTTATCAGAGTTTTGCCTTTGTTTTTAGTTAATTAAAGAAGCTAAGGAGACAGAGTAATGGGTTTCATCTTAGCACATTTGTGCATATGTGCATACGCTTGGGTACAGGGCCATTGTGTGTCCTAAGTGCTGGGGGGCGGGTGGAACTCAGGACTCTACATGCTAGATAGACAGCTACTCTCCCACTGACCCAAGCCTTTTTTTTTTTTCTTTTTATAAAGATTAATTTAGGGATCCAAGTTTAGTTCTCATACCCACATGGCTATTAACAACCCTCTGTAACTCTAGTCTCAGGGGATCCGATGTCCTCTTCTGGCTTGTGCAGGTACTTAATGTATGTGATGTGTATACACACACACACACACACACACACACACACACACACACACACACACAGACCAGGAGAGGGTTTCTGATCCCCTGGAAGTAGAGTTATGGGTGGTTGTACTGGGAACTGAACTTCCACCCTTTGCAAGAGCAGTGTGCATTCTTTACTAGTGAAACACCGCCACAGCCTCCGCCATTAGACTCTGTTACCAGTGAAACACCTCCACAGCCTCTGCCATTAGACTCTGTTACCAGTGAAGTACCTCAGCAGCCTCTGCCATTAGACTCTGTACCATGTGCTTCCCTGAACCACCCACTGCTCTGTCCCATACTCCTAGCCCTTCTCCAGTTGCTTACATTTCTTTCCTAGTTAAACCCGGCTCTGCTGCTTCTGTTTTATCACATGATCCGTATTACCTGCTTCCTTTAAGATCTGTTCCATGTTTCCATCTTTTGCAATCCTCCCATATATTTAAAAGTACATATACACATGTGTGTATAATTTTATGTTTGTTTTTCAATGTTTGTTTTTGAGAAGGGCTCATGTAGCTGAGGCCGGCCTTGAACTTCTATCTTACTGCCTCCACCTCCCAAATTCTGGGATTACAGGTGTGTACCATCATACTCAGCATGAAAATAATAATGATAATGATAATAATAATTTTAAATCGGAGTTCCAATGATGAGAAATATGATATTTGTCTTTCTGAGGCTTGCTTCTTAGTGTACTGATTTCAGTTGTATCCATCTCTCACAATGTCATAATTTCATTTTGCTTAAAAATGGCATGGAATTTCACTTTATAGTGAAGTAAGATTTCATTGTATTGTATCAAATTCTAGTGTGTATTTGAACTGCATTTTGTTGTTGTTGTTTGGTTTTTCAAGGCAAGGTTTCTGTGTAGCCTTGGCTGTCCTGGAACTCACTCTGTAGAACAGGCTAGCCTTGACTCACAGAGATCTGCCTGCCTTCCAAGTCCTAGGTACCATCTCCTGGCTTGGCTTTTTCTTTATCTAGTCTTCTGTGGATACACACCCAAGCAGGATTTCCAGGTTGTTGTGGGTGTTTCCTGTGGGTGTTTCCTGTTCTGAGATATCATACCCAGCTCCATTTATACTTTATAAGAAAGCTGGTAGGAAGTCCAGGCTTCTCCCCTTTATCATTCTATAACCCAAAGCCTCAGAAGTCTCCTAGGGGCTCCTAAGAGGCACTGGTAGGGTCTGGGAACCACAGCCAGAAACCCCTCTATCCCAATCTGTCTCTATATAAAGTTTATTTCATTGTGGTCGGAGGGATTGACCCCGACACATGACAGGCACTCTGCCTGCTGAGCTTGTGTTGAGCTCTAGTTTCTGTTTTGTTTTTAAGATTTATTTATTTGAGTACACTGTCATATCAAAAGAGGGCATCAGATCCCATTACAGATGGTTGTCAGCCACCATGTGGTTGCTGGGAATTGAACTCAGGACCTCTGGAAGAGCAGTCAGTGCTCTTAACCACTGAGCCATCTCTCCAGTTTCTCTCTCCTTGGTTTTTTTTTTTTTTTTTTTTTTTAAGGCATCCTTTCCTTCCCAGGACCTGTGACCTTCACATCTCCACCTACCTGTCACCTTGATGCTTCCTATGCATCCTAGGCCTTCTGCCTAGGATGGTCTTTCTTATGCACCTTCACAAGGGGACCCACAAGTCCGTAAACACATCTGCTATCTGATAAGGCCCCCCAGCACAAGACAGGAGTTAGAGACCTAGAGAACCACAGGACAACTTCTCATGAAGTTGTGCAAACTGGCCAGAGGTGCACTGTAAAACCCTGTGAAGACCAAGTTGCAGGTGCAATCTCTTCTTCCTTGAGGACCTTAATCTGTCTCTCTGTTCAACTGGTAAGGCCCTTCCTTCTACATGACAGAGGAATTTCTGCTGTGCCAGAAATTCCCTGATTTAATGTAAATCCTATCCAAAAACAGCCTCGCAGAAACGTCAACAATAATGTTTAGCCAAATATCTGAATACTGTGTTCTAGTCAAATTGATACACAAAATCAACCATTATAGTGAGCTAGCATAAATACATAATTATACATGATATTTTCACGAGTATTTGCATGCAATAAATATGAGGATCGTGAATTTGAGGGTCACGTAAATAGAATCCTATCTCAAGAATAATTATTAATGATAATGATGATGATAATGACTGTAAAGAGATCATCTTGTGTATTGTATGAATGCCTTACCTGTCAATTTCAAAGCTTATGGCTTAAGCAGGAAATAAGAGGTGGGACATGGGGAGGAGAAAGAATTCTGGGAGAGAAAGAGTCAGGGAGAGGAGCCTGAAAAAAAAGGTGAGGAGACAGACACACGGACACATGGTACCTGAGCACAGGTAACCAGCCAGGTGGCAAGATGCAGCTTAAAATTTTAGTTATAATCTAGTCAGAGTAGAGTCTAACTATATGGCCAAGGTATTTGTAAATATGATTTGAGTCTGAGTCTTATTTCTGGGAGCCTGGGCTGGCAGGAAGAACCCGGACTTAACTTTAACAAATGATGGTGCCAGGGAGACAGACTGCTCAGCCAGTAAAGGCACCTGCTGACACCATATGGTGGAAGGAGACCTGATCCAAATTAGGTTGTCCTGACCTCCACATCTGAGCTGTAGTATGGGTTGCAGGCTATGTACGTGAGCACACACAAACATGCATATGAGTTACTGTACACTACAATGTGTATACTTTGTAAGTAAACATGCAGTTCACAGAAGTAGGGAGGTTGTTGGGGAGACTGCTAAGAGCACTCACTGCTCTTCAGAAGTCCGTGGTGTACTTCTGAGCACCATCTGGAGGGGGCCTCATGCCCTCTTCTGACCTCTGGCATGTATACACATATACAAGCAAATACTCAAACCCACATTAGAATGTAAGGAAAGGGTGGTTTGGTGGTGCATGCCTTTAATCCCAACTTCTGTGAGTTCAAGGCCACCCTGGTCTACACAGTGAGTTCTAAGACAGCCAGAGCTAAGTGACACCTAGTCTTCTGCAAAATGGCCCAAGGTTCCCTGTTGGAGGTTTTTCTGCCTTAAATTTACCCAGCCCACTTCCCAATACTACTTACGGGCTCCGCTGTCCTGGGGGAGGCTCAGGACCCAGAAGATAAGAGCCCACATGGATGGTGTCAGGATTAAGTTTTAAGTCTTCTCTGTCCTGACAAACTAGGTTTTAAAGAAATGAAACTGCTTACAGGAACCAGAAACTGAAAGCAGTGTGGGTAGAGTGTGTCATCAACAGATAAGGGCTAAGGGCGGATCCAGTGAGAGCTTTAGGGATACTTCTCTTCCAGGGTTCCTGCAGAGCTCCCCCTAGGATGATATGAGGGCCTTCTTTTCTGGATATAGATCGCTGGCTCACAGGCTTGTGACTCCTAGTGGCCCCTGCAGGGCTTGTGCCCTCTGTGTGACCAGCAGCTCCAGCTTGTTTACTTTTGAACCCTCACACTTTCCTGTAGCCCGCCAGCCACGCCCCTGCCACACCCCTGCCACACCCCCACCACACCCCCGCCCCTTCTCAGGCAGGAAGTGGTGGTGATCAAAGCTACAGCAGTACTTGTCTCCTTCCTTCTCCTACCTGCGTTCATTTCAGCGGATTCACCTAGAGCATCAAGGGCTCCCGGACAAGGCATCCGCTGTGCTAGCTTAGTGTGCCGTTGCTTTCTTTTTCCTTCTCACTAGGTACTTTGTGTTTTAAAAAGATTTTATTTTATATTCTTTTAGAAAAAAAATTATTTTATTTTTAATTTGTGAGTGTGTGCGTGTGTGTGTGTGTCTTAGTCTTAATTAGGGTTTCCATTTCTGTGAAGAGACACCATGACCAAGGCAACTCTTAAAAAGGACAACATTTAACTGGGGGTGGGGGGACAGGCTAGCTTACAGGTTCATGGGTTCAGTCTATTATCATCAAGGCAGGAAGCATGGCAGCGTGCAGGCAGGCATGATGCTAGAGGAGCTGAGAGTTCTACATCTTGTTCCAAAGGGAACCAGAAGACTGTCTTCCAGGCAGTCAGGGAAGGGTCTCAAAGCCCACACTCACATTCCTCCAACAAGGCCACACCCACTGCAACAAGGCCACACTCCTAATAGTGCCACTCCCCGGGCCAAGCATATTCAAACTACCACAGTGTGTGTGTGAATGTGTGCCACATTTGGGTGGGCAGCCAAGGATGCGGCATTGGATACGGTGGAGTTGGAGCCAGAGATGATTGTCAGCCGCCTTATATGGATGCTGGAAATTGAGTCTGGTTCTCTGCAGGAAAAGCAATATGTGCCCTGTGCAAACATGAGGATCTGAGTTCAAATCTCAAGCACCCGTGTAAACAGCCATGTTAGGCCACACCAGTGACTGGAGTGCTGGGGAGGTGGAGAGGGGAATCACTGGGGCTTGCCGGTTGCCAGCCTAGCCTTTGGCCTGCAGGGCGGTCACTGCTCTCATGCTGTAAGCTGTACCATATACAACCAGGAAGGGTGAAGATGGAAGGAGGGGGTAAAAAAGAACCAAATAGAATGATAAGTATGCTTGAGACACCACAGCTATTCAGTTACTTTGTGTGCTAAGTAAAGAAAAAATAATAATTAAAAAGCTTAATTAGGGGCTGGAGAGATGGCTTAACACTTACCTGCTCTTGCAGAGGACCCAGGTTAGGATCCCAGCATGTATATCAGATTCACGGGATCCTTCGATCTCAGCTAGCTTCTACAGGCACCTGAGTTCATGGTGCACATAAACTCACACAGGTGCAAGTGCGTGGGCATGCACGCACACACACAGACTAAAGTTTGTTTTAAATTTTAAGTACAAACTCCTTCCTGCCCTCCAGACAGCATGTCTTCTCTTTCATCCTCTTTTCAGGGTAAAATGTCTTTGCTGTTTGTTTCCTCTGATAATCTGTGAATCTTTGCCTTGCAGTCAGTTAGAGGAGCAGTTACTAGTGTGTGGTGGTCCTCCAATTAGCCACAGCTGGTCAAAGACCAGGCTCTGTATGACACCCATGCCAGGAAATCCTGATTCCAACAGGCTTGTCACTGCTTGTCTCTGTAGCTTTCTTACATGGTTCTCAAGCACTGAGACCTGCAGGACTAGGGACTGTCCTAACTAATCCAGTACTCAGGAAGCTGAAGCAAGAGGTTTGTCCTGAGTTCTAGGCCAGTGTGGGCTACATAGTGAGTTCCAGAGTGGACTACATAGTGAGTTCCAGAGCAGGGCAGGATACAGATGAGACCTTGTCTCAGTAAAAGGGGCAGTGGGATTGGAGATATGGTGCAGCAGTTTGGAGCATGCACTGCTCTTGCAGAGGACTAGAGTTTGGTTCCCAGCACCCTCATCCAGCCACTCATAACCACCTGGAACTCCTGCTCCCAATGCACCCATCTGAACTCCTCAGTCACCCCCAGGTCCAGATACATACACAGACACATATGCAAACACATGCTTAAAAATAATAAAAATAAGCTAGGCAGTGGTGGTACAGCACTTGAGAGGGAGAGGCAGGCTCTTGAGTTCGAGGCCAGTCTGGTCTACAGAGTGAGTTCCTGGACAGCCAGCACTACACAGAGAGACCCTGTCTTGCAAAACCAAAATAAACATCTCTAAAAATAATAAAATACAATTACAAGATAAAGGAAAAATGGTCAAAGGATCTGAATATTCTGTAAAATTAGACAAGCGTATGAAGAATAATAGTCAGGACCCACACCACAGTGAGCAGCTCAGTCAGAATGCTAACTAGCAACAGCAATAACGGGAAAACCCACGGGAGGATGTAGGGAAGTGAGAATGTAAATGATTGTAGCCATCACGTGCTGTCCACGTGCTGTCCACGCCATACATGCTTATAAGGCGCACGTGCTATTTAAGCCTGCAAGGCATTGTGGTGCATGTGCTGTCCACGCTATAGATGCTGTAAGGATTACATCATATCAACACCTGCAAGGCACGTGATATCCACGTGCCTACAAGGCACGTGGCAAAAGCATATAAATACCTCAAAATTCCCTTCAATAAACGAGACTTGATACGAGACTTGATCAGAATCTCTGTCTTGTCTCCATTCTTCGCGTCACCTGCCCCAAGAGCCCCACTCTCTCTCTTGACCAGAGCATCTAGCGACAAAAGTGTTGAGGAAAAGCGTTGAGGCAGAATGCGGGTTTCAACAGTCAGACTACTTCCTGCTTGAGCTCACTACTTCCTGCTGACTAGGGGCATTGAGTTCCTTGGGTGAGTTTGGTCTTCGCAGTCAGGATATCTATTTCTTCATGTTTTTTCTTTGTGAACAACTGCTTAACAAACGGAGACCAACAGCCACCAACAACCCAACCTGCCCTCCGAAGAGTCCCCAGAATTCTGAGTGTCACACAATTGCAGGAACTGTCTGCAGTTGGCAGTCAGACCCCTGCTAGAGCAAGAGGCATGGTCAGTTGTCTCAAAGCAGCCCCATGTCCCCACACCTGGGATTAAAAATGAAAGCACATTCTTATAATAGTTCTGTGTTTTTAAGGAAACCAAAATTCTCACTACGTAAGCATGTCAGCCTACATGTAATTCTAAACTCCAGAGGTGGACACGAGATTCCCCAGAGCAAGCTGGCCAGCTGTATCAGTGGGCTTTGGGTTTGACTGAGGGCCTTGTCTTGAGTAGCCATCATTGTCGTTCCTGTAGCTTGGGTTGGGTTTTGGTCTCTCTCACCCTGCTGCAGAGCAAGAGCAACTGTTTAAGTTTTTATTTTATTTTATTTTTTTGATTTTGTTACTGTTGTGTTGGTAATGGGGTTGTGTGACATGTGTGTTATAGCATGTATGGAGAGGTCTGAGGACACTTCCGTCTTTACATGGTGGAGTTCCAGGTCTTCAAAGGAGAGTTTGAAGAGGCCTCTTGGCTGTGGGCCCTTCCTGCTTTCCTTGGCAGAGAGGAGGTAGGTAGGGGCTGTCTTAGCCTCCATCCAGTCCCACCAGGCCCTTTGGAGTGCCAGGGGAGTCAGCGGCTGCAGCCTTCAGCCTGGCAGGTCACTGTCGGGCTTCAAAGCCAACCCTTTACCCACAGAACCACGGCACAAGCTTCTTCTGCTAGTGTGTTCACAGCTCTCAGGCTGTGTGGGTAGACACCAGTTTGGGACCCTGTGGAACATGAAATTTTGCTGTTGGACACTGCTGCGTCTAACTGGTGTTACAGAAGAATACTGAATGATTGAGCAGGAGCTAAGGGGTTGAGGATGTTGTTAAACCCTTTAAACCTGTGATTGGTGGTGCTTCCCACTCCTTTAAAGGGGCTGAGGATGAGCTGGGGGGGGGTTAGATGTCTAAAACTTGTCGGGGAGGGGGCCCTGAGATGGTTCTTTCCGTGGGGAAGAACTCTCACCACCACACCTGATGACCTCAGCCTCACACTGATCCCCAGAACCCCACGTGGAAGGAGAGAACCAGCTCCCTAACATTGCCCTCTGACCTCTGCACACATTTATGCTATGCATGCACCTACACAGACATACACACAAAACAAACGCTTTAAAAAGACCCAAACCATGCTGCTCCCATCCCCACCCCCACCGTACCCCACCCCTGAAATAAACCTTGAGCTGGCAAAACTCAGTGGGAAAAGGAAATTACTACCACGGCTAATGGTCTGATTAGATACGGGCAGTGAGCTTCCTGTCAGCTTGTTCAGAAAAGAAACCTAAGGCCTGGGAATTGGAAAATGAAACTTGAGGAGGCTGAGGGCGGGGATGTGTGTGTGTGTGTGTGTGTGTGTGTGTGTGTGTGTGTGTGTGTGTGCCTGGGGGCTAGGAGTCATCCTCAGCCCAACTCTCTTACATAACAGCGCCCTGTCTCAATACCTCATTTAACCGTCTTCCTGCATTCTGGGAGTCAAGCTGTGGATGACCGCTGGCTGCAAGGTCCCAGAGGCGGGACTTAGAGCTCCGCATGTTACTCCCTTGAACCTTTGCCTAAAACTCTAGTGAGCGTGGGAGGCAGGGCCAGCACCTGCAGGGTAAAGCATTAGTTTGACACATTCTTTCATTTTCCTCCTGTGCAGTCTTCAGTCCTCCCAGGCTAATGAGCGCCTAAACCCAAGCTCTCCCCCTCCTTTGCCATATGTGTGTCAATCAAGAATTCTCTTGATGTTGATTTTGGAGGGGGAACAGGACAGACAAGTTCTCCACACAAGTCCACTGGGGGAGGAAAGCAGGAGGAGGAAGACACCATGCTCTTCAGTAAACGAAGGGACAAAGGAGTCATTGTTTCTTTCACCCAGATCCAACTTGCACTTCAGCTTTCCAACCAGGTTTCTACAGAAACCCCACTGCTCTTCCTTTGCCATTCGGCCGCGACTTAGGGGTGACTACATGGAACTGCAGGCTCTCCAAAACTTTATGTATAATAGTTTCCCAGTGAGCTCCCAAAGCCAGGGCTGTCTCTGGCCATATTAGAAGGGAATGGAGGAAATAAAATGATTACTGTGCAATAATATTAAGAGGTTGGTGTGAGGGGCTGGAGCGCTGACTCGGTGGTTTAAGAACACTGGCTGCTTTTCTAGAGGACCTGAGTTCTATTCTCAGCACCTGCATGGAGGCTCACAACTATCTGTAGCTCCATTTCCAGGGGATATAAAGACCTCTTCTGGTCTCTGAGAGCATCATGCATGTAAGGGATGCACAGACATACATGTAAACAAAGTATACACACATATAAAATTTAAAGACTTTTTAAGAGGTGAATCTGAGAGAATGCCTGACTATCACCATTTTGGGACAGGAGCTGCCATGGTGACTGAGCAGAGACCCCAGCTTGTGGCCAAGCAAGGACATAAGCAGAACTGTATATAAAATTGAGGGGACTGTTGACATTTTCCTGTTGGAAAATATAACTCTGAGATAACTATATCTCAGGGAGATACCTATAGACAGCTGCCCTCCTAGAGTCCACTAGCTACCAACCCTCCCCTGCTGCTGCCATTGACAGGTACCTAAGACTCCTTAGTGTACATAAAAGGAAACCATAAACCAGGGGTAGTGGGACTTGGGGGATGCAGCCACTGAAGGTCATATGCAGTGACTCACACACTGTCACTCATTACTCAGGCTGACCTTTTCTGAGTCATTTTCTGAGTGGTTGGTACTGTCCAAACTTGGATTAGAATGCGGTATAATGCGGTATAATGCGGTGTGCTGTATGAGATGAGAATACCCTGTCAGTTTAGTTTCTGTTTTTTATAAAGTGTCCTGGTAGGAAGAAGCCTGAGGGGGGGAGGGCTTTATTCAGTTTATGATTCCAGGTTACAGGTGTCAGGAAGCCAAGGAAGCAGAAGTTTAGGAAAGCCAGCCATGCCACAGAGTCAGAGGCAGAGAGAGGAGTGTGTACATCTAGGCTCACTTGCTTGCTCAGCTGTCTTTCCACTCAGAATGGAGACTGCTGAGGGAATAGTGAGACAATCTCCCACTGACATGTCCACCATCCAGTCCAGTGTGGACAGTTCCGCATTGAGATTCTTCCCATGTAGTTCTAGGTCGTGTCTCTTTGAGAGAGTTATCACAGCACTTGAAGTTCTGAGTGGACTAGAGAGCTTGTATTCCCCAGACATAGCATGTTTGGGAAGGTGGCAGGGAAGTGGAGTGTCCCCATCAGCAGTGGGATCTGCTGAGTGCAAACTGTTGCCTAAAGGGGGAAACTAACAGGAAGGGACTTTGTGAACAGCAGTGTCCGCTCCATCATCAGATAAAGCATAAGAATGAAAGAAAACAGAAGACAAAAATGCTAGCTTGCATATTCTACAGCTGGTAGGGTAGAAAAACCCCACACCACAGAGGTCAAGTCCACACAGGGCTAGAGAGTTTATCCTGGGATCCAAAACCATGGACACCTTGGGAAGACACATACAGATAGTGGGAGTCAGGGATACAAAGAGTAGATGTTTTAAAAGTTTGACCCTTAAAGAAGAAAAATATCTATAATCCAGCATGAACAAGAGCCCCATACAAGGAAATTTGGTAGCCCCAGAGTATCCCCTTCTGATCTATTAAAATTATGGGGAAATTTTTATTCAGGCTTATGGGCAACCCTGGTGGCGTGGCTGCAGGATGTGAGAGTGACGTGAGTGCTGTGGGGGAGGTCACCCCATGCGTCCCTTCACTTGTGGTGAACTCTAAATGCCAGTTTGACACAACCCAGAACTTCGGGGGAACAGAATCTCAACTGATTGACCAGCGGGCATGTCTCTGGGGAATTTTCTTGATTGATGGTGCTGTCTTAGGCAGCACCATGCCCCTAGGCAGGAGGTCCCAGACTGTAAGAAAGATAGCAGGAGAGCCACGCCCACCAGCCAGCAAGCAACATCTTTCATGGTCCCTGCCAAACTTCTCTGGGTGTGAAGTGAGTTCCTTTGTCATATCTGTGGAATAACAAGCAGGCAGTGTGGACTCATTCATTTCTTTTGACTGTCTCAGGCTCCCACACCGTGGCTTCCCTCCGTGATGGATGGACTGTAACCTGGAATTGTAAGCCAAATAGACTTTCCCGCCCCTACTTTGTCTTTGGGCTGAAGTGTGTTTTATCTCAGCAATAGAAAAGGAAACTAGAATACATTGCTATGGTGATTTGCAGCAGCATGAGGGAAAATCCATCTTATGAGACGTCTTAGATAGTGGGTCTTGAATCTGCATAGCTAACGTGGTGGGCCATAGACAAGGCAAGGTCTTAGAGTGCTCAGGAATCAAAGAGTAATTCGGAATCAAAAACAAAAGTGTGGCGGTTAAGCTGTCCCCATCAGTGCACACTCTGGCTTTCCCACATGACTCCGATGCAGCCTTGGTGACCCCACACTACACACCAAGGAACAATGCCCCGAGTTCCTCTGCTCAGACTTGAAACCACCACACTTTAGGAGTTGTAGTGTTTTACTGTACACGAAGTTTTGTACTCTCATGGAGATATGGTCTAATTGCAGAAAATACAGTACTGTCCTCAGTGTGTAAGCATGCCGGATTACATTATGTTAGGGTGATTTTAAAGGAAGGATAACTCAGCAATTCAGAGCACCTACTGCTCTTGGAGAGGATGTGGGTTCAGCTCCATCACTTACATGCTGGGTCACAACTGTCTGTAACTCCAGGTCCTGGGATCTGATGCTTCTTCTGGCCTCCAGTGGCACCAAACACACACGGTACACAGATAGACATGCAAACAAGCACTCCCACAAAATAAAAATAAAAATCTTTTGAAACTTGGTATTTGAGTTGCTGACTTAAGTCTGACAAAAACAAACTGCTCCAGCTGGGGATTTAGTTGATTAGAACACATGAAGTCCTGAGTTCTGTAGTCAGCACTGCATAAAGCATGCATATGGCACATCCTTAGCTACCAAGCAAACATGAGGCCAGCCTGGGGTACATAAGAGACTCTGTTTCAAAAAAATAGACACCAAAACAAAAACAACAAACAAAAAAATAAAGACAAAAAGTTGTTACGTGAATTTGGGCTTGGGATTAGGGCCTGTTTTTTGAATGGCCTTAGATATACTTCTGTCATTTTGTCTCATGCATTTATATAAAGTGTCATTCTCAGTACTGATGACTATAAAATGAAATTATCAATAACTATGAAAAACATCAAAGATGCTCCTCCAGGATCAAATACTTGGCCAATATTTAATCATCCCCCACCCCTCCCATGTCTGTTTTTAGAGAGTTTCTCATGTAGCTCCGTAGCCTAGGCTGGCCTTGAACCCACTCTGTAAATAAGGATGACTTTGAACTCCTGATCCTATGCCTCTGCTTCTCAAGTGCTGGGGTTACAGGCATGCAGCACCACCTCTGACTACGCTAAAATTTCTTTAAAATGAGCATTCCATATAGAAATTTGCTTTAATTTAATAACTTGTAAAAATTATATATGTATATCAAATAATACCTTTTGTTTGGTTGGTTGGTTGGTTTGTTTTTCAAGACAGTTTCTCCGTGTTGCCCTGGCTGTCCTAGAACTGACACTGGAGACCAGGCTGTCCTCGAACTCAGAGATCCATCTGCCTCTGTCCCACAAGTGCTCAGGTTAAAGGTGTGTGCCACCACCACAGCACAAATAATTTGTTTTAAAATAAATTGTTTTATTATCCGTGTTTGATTTGTATATCTGTTTTATATTTCCAAAAGCCCAAGGCCATGTGAAGATATCTTGGCAGAAAAGAAGTCATAAGTAGAAAGTTTTAGAAGCCTTGCTTTGATGGATTGGTTTATATTCCAGATCCATGATGCTTTCCTGTCCCATGGGAAACTGCAGATGAAGGCGAGTCTCTGCTGGGAGTCGGGGTGAGGGAGGCAGCACTTTATGTACAGTCCCACAGTCCAGACTGGACTGTGCTTACCTGGGAGATGCTGATCCAACAAGGGCCAGAAGAACTGGCATAGCACCAGGCATGGTGGCTCACTCATTTAATCCCCAGCACTCGGGAGGCTGAGGCAGGCAGATCTCTCTGAGTTTGAGGCCAGCCTGGTCTACACAGTGAGCTCCTAGCCAGCCAAAGCAACATAGTGAAACTCTGTCTGAAAAAAAAAAAAACAAACAAAAAGTAGGGGCTGGGAAGATGGCTCAGTGGTTAAGAGCACTCACTAAATGAACTCCACAGGTCTTGAGTTCAAATCCCAGTACCTACATGTGATGGGATGTACATTTGTGATGGGATGTAATGCCCTCTTCTGGTGTGTCTGAAGACAGCTACAGTATGGACAAATACATAAACTAAATAAATTGCACGGACCTTTGTTTACAGCGATGATGCACTGGTTGGTATAGCTCACATGGACCAGAATCACTGTGAACCTGACTGGTTTGAACCGCAATGCTAACCAAGTATGCAGGCCCGCTGAAGGAGGTGCAGAAGAACCTCAAGGCCCAGTTAGAGAACTAAGGAATACATAGCTGGATTCACACAGGCTGGGGGCACCAAGAGAGAAATGACAGAAACCTCGAGGAGTGTGGAGGCCTGAGGGCTGGAGGGAGGTGAGGTGGAGCTGACTCTCTTGTGTTGCCATACTACACCCGTGTGTGACTGGCGGGGCCCCAGGTTGAATTGTTACTCCTCACAAGTGTGATGTTTGAATACTTACTTGGTCACAGTTGGTGGAACTCTTTGAGCAGGTCAGGAGAAGCGGCCATGTGGGAAGAGGCCTATCACTGGAGATAGGCTTTAAGGTTTCAGAAGCCTGCTGAGCCATTTTTATCCATCATTCTCTGTCTCATGCTTGTGGATCAAGAGACAAGTGGCCAGCGTCTGCTCCAGCACCATGCCTGACTGACTGCTGCCATGTTCCCTGCCATGGTGGCCATGGACTCTAAGTCCCCAACAAACTTTTCTATAAGTTGCCTTGGTCATAGTGTCTTATCACAGCAAGGAGAAAAATAACCAAGACAGATGGTTAACACCAAACAACAGAAACTGCTATAAGGCTGTGAGTCGTTCACAGCTACCATCAGAACATTTGTCCAGCCCACGGACCTTTTGTTTTTTAAAAGATGTAATTTTACGTGTGTTGGTGTTTTATCTGCATTCATGTCTGTGTGAGACAAGGACTGTTTGTTACTAGTTACAGACAGTGAACTGCAATGTTGGTGCTGGGAATTGAACTCAGGACCTCTGGAACCTCTTAACCACTGAGCCAACTCTCCAGCCCTAGGCTTGGTTTTTTTGAAACAGGGTTTCTCTGTGTAGCCTTGGTTGTTGCTGGAGAGATTTAAACCGGCGGCATTCAATCTGGCTTTTCTTATTCAGCCACCATGTTCCCAACTAGCCTAGGCCTGCAGCCACAAGCGGAGGCGGCATACCACTGCTGCTCAGCTCAGGCCGTCTGCTCAGAGGCCAGAGACACCGGCCCTGCCACCCAGGAGACGCCAGAGTGGGAGATGGCTCTGCCAATCTTCCACGCTGTCTCCGCAAGGCTTGGCTTTGCCCAGACCATCCCGCCATCCACGCAGGCCCGATGTGAAATGAGACTCTAATGCTTAAATATTAATCAAAGGCTTTATATATTTGGTAATGCTCAGTAACAAGATGCCCACACAATTAGAGGTGTTTCCCAATTAGCTAACCTAAATATAAGTTGTTACCCAGGACTGTTCTTGGTACATGCGAGGTCATCCATGGTGCTACATCTCTGCCTCTCCTCGCTCCTCCTCTTCCTTCTCCTTCCTCCTCCCACCTTAGCTTCTCCTACTCTTGGCTATCTTGGAACTTGCCTTATAAACCAGGCTGGCCTTGAACTCAGAGGTCCACCTGCCTCTGCCTCCTGAGTGCTCGGTGGCGCATGCCACCACCACCCATCAAACAGCAAACACTGTTAACCACTGAGCTATCTCTCCAGTCATTGTCCACCTCAGTCCTTTTAATGACCTTGTGTGACTCTAAAGAAACTGATGTCTAAGGATAAACAGACAGCACAGTTGAACAAAGTGTGCCCTGTCCCTGCCCTCTCTCCGATGGGGGGCTCACAGCATGTTCTTCCTACAACAACAAGAGCACACCACACACCCAGCTCACAAACATCTGCCAATGTCACTACCACTGCACAACTGTGTTACCTTGCTGGAAACTGCATTTTCATTCAGAACAGATTAAAAAAAAAAAAAAAAAAAAAAACAGTAGGAAACACCCAGCCAAGAATCAGATTATAATTTTGTTATGAGATCAGGTGTCCAGGTAGGCGAGGAAGAACTAGGCTTGTCAGTTCTTCACAGGGGAAAGCAGCATCCTCAGACGGTTAGTCAGAACTTGTTACTCAGCCCCACGAGGCAACTGTCTGAAACAATAGAACAAGAGTCATGAACACTCAATATAAAGATGCCCAGTCACTCAAATGTCTAAATCTGAGAGGCCCTGGGACCCAGTGTTCTCCCCTTTGCCTCAGGTCCAATTCCAGGCCCCTAGGGGTTTTTGTACCTTTTTATGCCTTCTGAGGCCAGTCAGGGACCTGGGAAGCCTTGCAGCCTGCAGTAGAAGAAA
This sequence comes from Arvicanthis niloticus, assembly GCF_011762505.2. NCBI lineage: Eukaryota > Metazoa > Chordata > Mammalia > Rodentia > Muridae > Arvicanthis > Arvicanthis niloticus. Next base: position 27,324 of record NW_023046303.1, read on the forward strand.
TAAGAAGGCACACTCAGGAGACGGAGAGGACATGGCAAGAGGAAATTATGGGCCGGCTGAACTCCCCATGAGCTCCAGCTCCATCCCAAGAGCCTCAGGGACAAGGGTGCCCCTGTCCCTCCTCCCAACATGCACACTTACCTGAAATATGAACATAGCTTCTTTTTTCACCTGTGAGACGAAAAGCCATGAGAGACCAGGGAAACTCCAGCCCTAGGAAGTATCCAGAACTGGCAGCAGACCCAGGTTAGAGACTAAGCAATGAGGGCTGTGGCTGTGTTTCCCATTAATGAGCAGAGCACACTTCTAAAGGAGGCTGAGAGAAAACTCAGACCCTGTCCTTTCCTACCTGTGTTTCTCCTCCTTTTCATCACAAAAGCCACCACAGCTCCAATGACGGCCACAGCTCCAAGGACAATTAGAACAGCAATGATCACCATGTTAGAGTCTGTGGATGGAGGAGGCTCTGGGAAGGGCAGGTACAGGAAATGAAGGTGAGGGTCATGACTCCAGCTCTCAGCCCTGACCAGCTCAGGGTCTGCAGAAGGCTCCAGCTTTCCCTGATCCCAGCTCTGCATCCACACCCTCCTTACCCCATCTCTGGGTGAGGGGCTCAGGCAGCCCCTCATGTTCCACATGACATGTGTATCTCTGCTCTTCTCCAGAAGGCACCACCACAGATGCCCACTTCTGGAAGGTTCCATCCCCTGAAGGCCTGGTCTCCACAAGCTCCATGTCCTGGGTCAGCTCCTCCCCATTCAATTGCCAGGTCAGGGTGATGTCAGCAGGGTAGAAGCCCATAGCCCAGCACCTCAGGGTGACATCACCTTCAGATCTGGGGTGACGGGTCACATGTGCCTTTGGAGGATCTGAGGGAGAAAGTTGAAAGGATGAAGCATCTTGCTTTCTTCTGGGAACTCAGCAGTGTCCAATGGACCATCCTAGGAAGGACAGGAGGACTGGGTTGGGATTAGGGTGTCTATGATCTAGACCCCAGCCAGAACACATGCACCTGGGAGGTGTGTTCTCTGGGATGCTTTAGGATGTGACTGTGACAATATGGGGCAGGAGGCTCCAGGTCTCTGCAGACTTGGGGGAAGGGCTTCTGGTCCCCATCTGACTGGGAAAAGCTGGAGTCTGATTCTAGAGACACTGAGTAGGGCATAGAGGGAGGCCTAAGAAAAAGCTCCCTACGGGTCCAGGCCCAAGGCTGATCTGCTTGTGTTAAGGATTAGTTTCCCTGCAGGGGAAAAGCAGCCTTGGGAGTCTCCCTCCTCTTCAGCGCTGCGCCTGTTGGACAGCGTTCTGCCCCTGAGTTATTTATACCACAAGCCTTTCCCCCAAACCCCAGAGGAAAACTGAGATGTCTCCAGGGTACCTGTGCGCAGCAGCGTCTTCTTTCCCAGCTCTAGGTATTTCTGGAGCCACTCCACGCAAGGACCTTGCAGGTATGCCCTCTGGTGGTGGGCCTCACCGGCCTCCTCTGACTTGTGCTTAGAGATGTGTGAGGCCATGTCAGTCGCAGTCCACGAGCGCAGGTCCTCGTTCAGGGTGATGTAATCCCGGCCATCGTAGGCCTCCTGACAATACCCGCGGAGCAGGCGCCCATCGGGGCCCACGTCGCAACCGTACATCCACTGCAGCGTGTGAAACCCTGAAAGGGATACTCTAATCAGCGCCACCTGCGGCCAGCGGCACCTGCGGCCACCTTACCCTCTGTCAGTGGATATCCCAAAACTTTCAGAAACGAAAGTGCAACTGAAACCTGAGCAGAACTCTGCGGAGGCTTTCTTAGTGTCTGAGGTTCTGGGAAAGTGTTTGGATAAAACTTCGACCCAGCGGGTCAAGATGACCCAGGCCCGTCTCAGGGGACATGGAGTGGTCGTGTCTGTGATCCCGGCCACAGTCACTCACCATTGTCACTCTGATTGTAGTAGCCCAGCAGGGTCCTCAGGTTCACTCTGAAATTCCTCCCCATGTCCCTGGCTTTCCGAGTCTCCTGCTCCCAATACTCCGGCCCCTCCTGCTCCACCCACGGCGCGCGCGGCTCCATCTTCGGATTCTCCTCATCGCTGTCGTAGCGCACGAACTGCGAGTCGTCCACGTAGCCGACGATAATGAACCGGGGCTCCCCGAGGCCGGGCCGGGACACAGCGGTGTGGAAATACCGCAGCGAGTGTGAGCCTGGGGGCGGCGTGCGATGAGACCCCGACCTCCTCCAGGCTCAGGGTCCCAGTGAAGGCAGGGGAGGGACTAGGACAGGGCGGCGGAACTTGGGGTGCTGCACCCCTGCCACCACCACCCTCCCTCCACTTCCCCCCCCCCCCCCCCCCCCCCCCGCAGAGTCTTTTTCCGCTCCCGACCCCTCCCCTCACTTACTAATCTGGGTCAGGACCCTGGCGCTGGCCAGCAGCAGGAGCAAGTAGGCTGAAGGTAGAAACATCCTCACCCCCTGGGTCTGTGAGGAGCCTGAATGTGGATTGTCTTCCTGTTGACTTTGTACTTTAGAACCTGTGCGTCGCTGATTGGCTTCTTTAGAAACTGGCGTCCAACAGGAATGGGAATTGAGACTGCATCATTTGTTTCTTTATGAATGAGAAAGCAGTAGGAGCCATTTGTATGACCTACTTTAACGGAACTATCTTCTCTGCCACTTAAAGTTCTTGGGCACACTGTTTCTCCAAGTCTTGTTGCAGAGTCTGTGTAAGTTTGGGCTTAATTAATTAGTTAATTAACTTTACATCCTGTCCACAGTTTCCCCTTCCTCTTTTCCCGGTCCTTCTTCTCCCCCATCCACTCCTCCATTTCTCTTTAAAAAAGGGGAGGCTTCCCAGTGGGTATCAAGTTGTAGTTATTCTATAAGTTATGTTTGTGTGTGTGTGTGTGTGTGTGTGTGTGTGTGTATTTGAGTGCAGTGCCCGAGGAAGACCAAACAGCGTCAGATTCCCTGGAGCTGGACTTTCAGGTGGTTGTGAGCTGCCACATGGGTGCTGGGAACTGATCTCAGGTTCTTTGCATGCTGTAGGTTTGCTCTCTTAACAGCTGAGCCATCTCTCCAGTCTGCAGGATTCTGTTCAGTACTCAGTTCTGTGTAAACATACAACACTGTAACTACACAAGTGGTAGCTATTAGATGGTTGGTTACAATGTAACTCCACCATGGAATGTTTCTCTCTATATATGCTAAAACCACTTGGTCATCAGAAAGACAAATACAGTATGTGTTCACTTATATGTGGACATTAGCCATTAAATAAATGGTAGCTAAGCTACAGTCTTTAGACTCAGAGAGGTTAGGCATAGAGGAAGGGACACAAGGATCTCCCGGGGAGGGAAAACAGTACAGATTTTATGGCTGGACTGGAGCCGGGGCAGGGGGTTGCACAGGAACAGGATGATCAGGTGGGGGGAGAGCTGGATAAACAGTGGGAAGGAGAACAGGATGAACAGGTGGGGGAGAGCAGGATGAACAGGTGGGGGAGAGCAGGATGAACAGTGGGGGGAGAGCAGGATGAACATGTGGGGGGGAAAGCAGGATGAACAGTGGGGGGGAGAGCAGGATGAACAGGTGGGGGGAGAGCAGGATGAACAGGTGGGGGAGAGCAGGATGAACAGTGGGGGGAGAGCAGGATGAACAGAGGGGGGAGAGCAGGATGAACAGGTGGGGGGGAAAGCAGGATGAACATTGGGGGGGGGAGAGCAGGATGAACAGGTGGGGGAGAAAGCAGGATGAACAGGTGGGGGGAGAGCAGGATGAATAGGTGGGGGGAAGTGGAGAAGAGGTTGAGGAACAGAATGTGGGGAGAGACATCTAGAACTGAGGGGCAGAAGGGAAACCTAATGTAGTGGAAACTTCCTAAAATATGAAGTCTTTAAAGAGGGAGACAGAGCCCTAACTGGCCAGTTCTTGCCACCAAAGGAAGCTTCCAGTAACAGAACTGGGTTACATCCAATTGAATTATTGACCAAACGGGTCTTAAGGAAATCCCCAAACAATCCAGGCTGCTGTCTCTCCACACACTGACAGCAGGGCCCCAATTCTGAAGACAAACCCTCTTCTGGCCTGCAGGCAGACATGTAGGCAGAACACTGCATACATAAGAAATAAATGAATCTTTTTTTTTTTTTTTTTTTTTAAAAAGCTTTGACCTGATAAGTTCTTGCTCAATTTTGAGATGTTTGAAATAAACCAGGCCCATAGCCAAGAAGGCTTCCATGTCATTTGTGTGTCCCCTTTTTCTAGCTGGGGACAAATCAAGGGCCTCACAAATGAAAGGCAAGCGCTGTACACCTGAGGTTCAGTGCTCTGTGTGGACTTGGCACCCATGACTTCTCGGTGTCACTGCAAAACTGAAGAAGGTGGGTCCCTGATGGGAGAGTTGGGGATGAGAAAGGCAACATTTGACACACACCTCAGTGGCCCAAACTGGATTGTTTACAAGACCCGTGCAAAGCTGGCCCAACAAGGGTCACAAGAACTGCATGTGGCTCTGGTCACACTGTAGAATGCACAATGCACTAGTGGGAGTGAGCCACAGTGGACGTGGGAGGCACTGGACACCCGGCTGGTTTGCATCTCCCTGGTAATCAAATACACGGGTTCTTAGAGCTCACTGAAGCAGGTGCCTTGGAGAACATTGGAGAACACTCAGGACCATTAGGGGAACTAGGAAACAGGGCTGGATCCGTGCAGAGCAGCAGTGCCAGGACACAAAACCAAAACCGTTGACGGTGGCAAGTTTATGAAGGGTCTAAGGTTCAGTGGCGACTCTTAACAAATGGTGTGCTGAGAGCCTCCCGGCTCAGAGAGGGTAGTGGCAGGGGCACAGAGTAGGACTCTGGTGATGGCTTTAAAGTCTGAGGATCTCAGGGCTTTCTGGCTCTCTGACCTGTACTGAAATGCTGATGATAACTTCTAAAAAGTCCTAAAAACTTCTTCTGAGGGTAAGAGACTGCAGGCTTAGGTGATTAACACCTGTAGCCTAACAGCAGAGGATTAGGCAATGTGGCCTTTGTTCTATCTCAGCGGGAACTGCTGGGCTCTAACTGAGCCTGCTGGCCTTCTAGTCTGAGGTCCCAGGAAGAAAAGACACTTAGAGAAGTTATTATAAAGTTTATTTCTAAGTGTAAAAAGTTTCCTATGAAAGCTATCTGAGGGGAAAAGCGGAAAGGTCCTAAGTGGGGAAAAGGAAAAAAAAATCTAAAAAGGGAAAAATTCTAAGGGAAAAAGTTCTAGGCAGGGGAAAAGGAAGGGAAGGAACAAACAACCATCTCTCTGTCTTTGTCTTCAGTACTTATACATCTTTCAGAATATATGATCACATGTTACAAAGTTCATCACAAGTTCACCCCAAAAATCAAATCATAAATTGAAATAGAAGTTCACAACAGAGAATGTTTACATGCGTATCCATTAGGAGTAATTATCTGGCTAAACATCCATCACCTGTCTCAGCTCCACAGGTTCACTGAAGCTTTAAAACAATAGGTTATTAGTGAAGTTTTGTATAGATAAACCCAGGCAATATCTTTTATCTTCTGTCCCAGCACCTGTAATAAATCATTAGTTCCCTTTTTATGACCTTTGGTTAATTGTTTTACAACTTCTTGGAATGTGCTCTGAGTAGGAGAAGGTCTGGTTACTATCTAAAAGCAATTAACTGATGACACTTGGGAGACTGGCAGAGTTCTGACTATCAGAAAGGGATGTAATAGCAGTCCCACTATAAAAGAGGTTAATAATCATTGATATAATTTTAGGAATTCTTATAGGATCATCATTAAGACTTAAGAAGTCATCTATTTGTCTATATAGCATCACTACAAGACAGTACATCTTCGTGGATCTGCAGAGATCTGCTCTAAAGGGGTGTGCTATTGCTTAGTGATTGTTACATATGTTTTAATAATAATAATAATAATAATAATAATAATAGGAAAAGCATATTAATAGCAGGAATCTTTCCTAAAATAAGTCCCTCACAGCCTTGCTGATAAGGGCTCACTTGTCACAGATTATATAATAATCCAAGGCAAGCATTTCAGGATGATCACCTGCTAATTATTAACTTGTCTCATTATGGCTCCTGACAATGGTGGAACACGGATCCCCCTGGGAATGTCTACATCACAGCCTGAGGACCCGATTGAGTGTGACAGGGACACTGTGGGAGGGTAGGAGCAATTTTATCTTCTATAGTGTAAAGACCCACTTATTCTCCATGTTGGAGGACCTGCATGTGTATGGTGCAAGTAGGGCAGCAGGAACACTGCAGTCATTTGTTTGTCTGCATTAAGCAACCCAGGCCAGAGGTTCCTGCTGCAGGACATGGTTCACAGCCGCAAACTGACCTGACCCAGCACTGGGGTGGGACTAAGCTGTGGAAGTCTCACTCTCCTGGTTGGTGGAGATGAACCCTGAGGCAGCTTTTAGGGCATGCATCTGTTGTTGCTTCTTCAGATGTGATCCCGAGAACCACATTATGCAGAAATCAGAAAGAGAATTCACAGAAAGTGGTTGAGGCCCAGAGCTCACCCTCCAGCCTTAAAGGAATTCCTAGAACAGGATGAATTTGTTTTGTAAGCCCGTGTAGCTAATTGTTGCCACGAAAGCCTTTTCAGCCAGGAGCAAACTGCCACCTGGTGGCCACCCTGAGAAACAGTTGTCTTGCCTGACTGTGGAGTATTGGGATTTCTCTGTTCAAAGTTCATGGTTGTGTTGTGAACTGTTATTCTTTTATTTTATTGATTTATTTTATTAAGAAACACTAATTCTATCTATCTATCTATCTATCTATCTATCTATCTATCTATCTACTCTGTAGACAAGGCTGACCTGAACTCACAGAGATCCACCTGCCTCTGTCTCTCGAGTGCTGGGATTAAAGGTGTGTGCCACCAACATCCATCAACAAACATTAATTTTATAGACATGACACATTTTGAGTTGTAAAGGGACCTGATCCTAGGGTGAGTGACCCCATTATCTTATAACAAATGCCATTGCCTAATGCCTGCCACAGTCTGAGTCAGATGGCTGATACTTCAGCTGGTCCACAAGAACCTCAGATTTCCAGTTGTCACGTCTTAGGTGGGTTGTTGGTTCTCAGATAGAATCCACAGTGTGCTCATAGGACCAGAATGGAGTCATCCGTCTTTGCAGGCGACAGTGTATTCTCAGAGCCAGCCATCCCCATGACTTTGTGGAAACTTCTTTTCTGGCCTTTTTTTTTTTTCAATATGTCAGAGTAGGATTTTTATTGCATAGAGTGCAAGCTGAGATGTGGTATTGAGCTGTTGTAATAATGGGTCTCACAAACAAAGGCAAGAATCACAGCTTGTAAATAACTCTAGATGGGATTTTAACTCTGAGAGTTAAGGCAGAAAGGGATTTAGAAAGAATATTTATTTGTAAAACAATCCATTAATGTACCATGGAACCCTGTTGTACATGATAATTTATATAGACTTTCCCACTCAGGCATTTTACTGTAATCTTGTCAAGACTCGATTTTCTATTGCTTTAAAGGAATATTAGAATTTAGGGCTGGAGAGATGGCTTCGTGGTTAAGAGAGAATGCTGGCTGCTCTTGCAGAGGACCTGTGTGTGAATGCTACACACAGGTCCTCTGCAAGACACAAGGCAGCTCACAACCATGGTCATCGATGAAGTAAATATTGGGTGTTTGGTTTTGGAAAATGAAAAGACACACAGAGGATTCAACGATATTTTAGATCTGGATTTGTTTGATTTTTTAAAAGTATATTTATTTTTGATTAATTTAATTAGTTAATTGATTTATTATTTATTATTATGTTTTTTGAGCCAGTGTCTTCGTGTAACCCTAGCTGTCCTGGGACTCACTCTGTAGACCAGGCTGGCCTTGAACTTAGAGATCCACCTGCCTCTGCCTCCCAAGTGCTGGGGTTTAGAGGCATGGCCACCACAGCAGTTTTGTCTTTCTTAACATTTATCTTTCTCTTCTCTTGGCATCTCTCTTAATCCTCCTGCTGAAAGTCGACATTAAAATGCTTTTATTGATTCTTTTTCATGGCTTCCCCAGGTGGTCGGCTATGTCAGGATGAAGCTAACTATCTCCTTCCCAGCCACTGGCTGCCACACTCCTGGAAGATGAATGCAAGCTCTGTACCTTCCAGGAGAAGTGAATGTCACAGAAGTAGTTGCTGATCCTATGGATGAATAGTCTGCATGGTCTGAAACAGTGGTGAGAACAGCAAACAAGGGTTTCCCTTGAAAGGTCCCAGCAAGGCGTCTGGACCCACAGCAGAGTGCACCTGCTGTTGTCTAACACTCTTCTGAGAGACCAAGGGAAGCTGGAGAGAGGGGACAGAGTCCGTCTCAACTTGGTTATCATAAGCAAAGGAGACAAGGAGATTCCTGGGCTGACAGATAGTACTGTGCCTCTGCGGTTGGGGCCCAAAAGAACTGCAGAATCTGAAAGCTTTTCAGTCTTCCTAAAGAAGCTGAGGGTGTTGGCCAGTACATTGTCAGAAAGTAAGCAAAGGTAAGAAGGCCAGGACCAAAGCCCCAGAGACCCCGCGTCGTCACTCCACAATTCCTGCAACAAAACACCCGTTGTATTGTTCTGTAGAGACAGTGTGCTATGGAGACCAAGGAGAGGCTGCAGAGCTGAGTGTTGGGCCAAGAGAATGAAGGAAGCCAGAGAAAACATGCCAGGGTCAGACCGCATGTAAGCTGCTTCTACTTCCAAGTCTAAGTCCAGTAAAAATGAGTAACCAAAAATGGTACAACCTTCAAAAAATACTTCTTTGGGGGCAGCAGTGGGTAAGGGCGCTTACATCCAAGTCTGCTGACCTGAGCGCCATCCCTGGGACCTACCTGGTGGAAGAAGAGAACGGACTCCAGCAAGTTGTCCTCTGTCTCCCATGTGTACTATAGCATTCATATGTGCATACACAATAAATAAATAGATTTAAGACACCTTAAAATTAAAAAAAATAATTTTTTTATTAAACCCCATCTCTACTATAGTCCACAGTTCTTTTCTGCATCAAAGCCATTGATCCCAATTTGACTGATTAAATGTCCCTGAGACATCGGGGATAGCACCCTTAGTGCTGTGGGTGAGAGGAGGGAGCTTCCTCTCCCTGGACCCCTTGACATCGTGACAAAATGCCTGACTAGACGCCACACAGGGAAGAGACAGGTGGTCAGATATTCAAGACAGAAAGGTGGGACCTATTTTCTGTCCAGGGTGGCAAGACCTGTCCTGCTCATGCCCTGGTCATGAAGCAGAGGAAGGGGAGCTCTAGCATTTTGCTGGCTTTCTCTTGAGACTCTGTCCAATCAGTGGGGCTCCTTGCATCCCTTGTTGGCTAAATCTGTCTAGAAACACCCTCACATCCACCCAAAGGGGCATCTCCCAGGTGACTCTAAATCCAGTCACGTTGACAATGAAGATTCGCTAATGGGATACAAAAGGAAAGATTCCACTCTTCAGTAGCTGTTGCAGGCGATCCCACAGGTGATGGGCGGGGGGTGCAGCTGTGCGTGTTCTCTTGAGGGTGTTCCTGAGTGAGGAGACTAAGTGAGGCCTCTGAGAGCTGCAGGGAAGCAACACCAACAGTGGGGAGGGATGAGGAGAACAGGCTGATACCTCTTTTAGGGTGACAGGCTAAGCGACCCTGAAGTTCCAGGGAAGTGACTTAGATTATTCCTATAGTCATTTTCCCAAAAGCGAGTTTCTGTCTCCTGCACGGGTGAGAACAGATTCAGGGCAGGTACTGTAACTGGTGATATTCCAAATAGCTCACTCCTCACTTAGAGTGTCCCAATCCAAAAGACCCTCTTCATCCCCATCATGAGTCTTCTGTGCCACCCCGTATCTTACCCCATCATCCACAACAATCTCGCTAGAGTCTTGGGGACTGTCTTTGCCTAGGAACAAACAAAATAGGACCCAGTCAGACTCGAGAAGACTGGAGGTTAAAGGAAGAGCTATGGGCTGGGTAGGCTCCCATGGGCTCCAAGGGTCTCAGAGATCAGCCCTCACCACACTCACCTGCTTCCTGGGTGTCACGCCTTGCTCTCCCACCTGAGGAAAGAAAACCATGTATGGGTGGCATAGGAGCAGGCAGCCATAAGGGCCTAGACCAGTGGCTCTCTTCCTTCCTAATGCTGTGACCGTTAATACACTATCCTTGTGTTGTGGTGACCCCAACCATAACATTATTTTGTTGTTACTTCATAACTGCAATCTTGCTACTGTTACAAATTGTAATGTAGATATCTCACGTGTAGGATGTCTGATAAGGACCCCCCAAAGGAGTCTTGACCCACAGTTTGAAAACCACTGGTCTAGTGAAACCCCTTAGTCCTGGGCCCAAGGAAAATCTCCAGAGCTGAGGTGACATTGCACCTCCTTGGAGGTTTGCCCTCAGTGAGACCTTTGCCTGTGACAGCTGGACATGAGGTCTTAGTCACCAGAACTGTCCCCAAACAGAAGCTGTCCTTCAGTCCCCTTCACTTAAGGTTAAACAAAAAGGCTCCAGGCTAAGAGGACACAAGGCTGTGGGAGGTACATCCCATTACCTAAGCAGGGTGTACCTCTACCCAAGGCTTCAAACCCTCAGTGGGACAAGAAAACCCAGAACACATTTCTTCCCTACCTGCATTCTTCTTCACCCATATGCAAAGCACCAAGGTGAGACAAACGAGAGGAACTAGAATCAGGGTAGCAATCCACTTGGGCTTATTGTACCAAGCAGGCACTGGGAAGGGGAGGGGAAGAGAAGATGAAGACCATTCAACTCTCAGCCATGACCAGCTCAGCATCTCCAGGAAGGCTCCAGCTTTCCCTGGCCCCAGCTCTGCACCCACACCCTCTTACCCCATCTCAGGGTGAGGGGCTCAGGCAGCCCTTCATGTTGCACATGGCATGTGTATTTCTGCTCCTGCCCAGAAGGTACCACCATAGCTGCCCACTTCTGGAAGGTTCCATCCCCTGAAGGCCTGGTCTCCACAAACTCCATGTCCTGGGTCAGGTCCTCCCCATTCAACTGCCAGGTCAGGGTGATGTCAGCAGGGTAGAAGCCCAGGGCCCAGCACCTCAGGGTGACTTCACCTTTGGATCTGGGGTGATGGGTCACACGTGTCTTTGGGGGATCTGAGGGAGAGAGTTGAAAGGATGAGGCATCTTGATTTCTTCTGGGGACTCAGCAGTGTTCATGGGACCATCCTGGGATGGGATTAGAGTGTCCATAATCTAGATGCCATCTAGGGTGTGAGTGTGACAATATGGGGCAGGAGGCTCCAGGTCTCTGCAGACTCGGGGAAGGGCTGGGTGAAAGGCAGGAGACTCAGAAAGCTGGAGCCAGACTCCAGAGACACTGAAGTCTGTGGCACAGAATGAGGTCTGAGAAAAAGCTTTCTATGGGTTCAGGGCCATTGTTCAAGTCAAAAACTTGTTGATCAGTTACTAAAAGCTTGGTCTCCTGTTGGAGAAAATGAACTTCTTGTTAGTAAGAGAGGGGCTGTCTTCTTGTTGGTCACAGATCTGGAACACAAGGGGCTCTTGCCTCTCTGGACTTGGGGAGGACTTTCTTTTTCACCTGCCTCCCTCTCCTCCTTTGCAAATGCTAAGGATCTAAACCAGAACTCGTGCTTGCTTGGTAGCAAGCGCTCAACCTGTGAGCTATACTCTTTTAAGTCCTCTCTTCCCACCCACACACCCTCTGCTCTCCAAACCCCCAGCAAGCAGCCTAAAGGAACCGTGGACAAGGTTTGGCTCCCCTGGGCACCTGAGCGCAGCAGCCTCTCCTCCCCTTTTTCCAGGTATTTCTGCAGCAGCTCTGAACAGTTGTCCTTCAGGTAGGCTTCTGACTTGTGCTGAGAAATCTGAGTTACAGTGCTGGTCTCCGCTGTCCAAGAACTCAGGTCTTCGTCCAGGATGAGGCAGTCCATGCCATCATAGGCGAGCTCGTTGTACCAGCGAAGCAGGCGCCCACCTGTCCCCACATCGCAGCCTTGGAGCCACTGTAGTGTGTGAGAGTCTAGGGAGGAGGTAGATGGTGGTCAGCCCTGTCGGGAAGCGCAGCACCACTAAAGCACAGACCAAGTCCAAGCGACTCCCTTCTTTTTTGAGGAACTGGGCAGGTGTCATGGAACAGTGAATGTGGACAACCCTGGTACATCCTTGGGATGGGTCGGGGTCACTCACCGTCCTCGCTCTTGTTGTAAAAACGAACTAAGGTCACCAAGTTTCTTTCAAACTGCTGTGCTTGAGTCCTGACTATGCTAGTCTGCTGCTCCCAGTAATCTGGCCCATCCTGCTCCACCCACGGCGCGCGCGGCTCCATCCTCGGATTCTCCGCGTCGCTGTCGAAGCTCACGATCTCCGTGTCGTCTACATAGCCGACGACTATGAACCGGGGCTTCCCGAGGCCGGGCCGGGACACGGCGGTGAAGAAAAACCGCAGCGAGTGTGAGCCTGGGGGCGGCGCGCGGTGAGACCCCGACCTCCTCCTCGGACCCCGAGCGTGTGCGCGGGCCGGGAGGGGAGCAGGGTGTGAGGCTCGGGACAGCTGAAGAAGGGGGCGGGAGGATCTTTCTGGGTGGTCCAGGGAGACTGGGTTGTGCTATCCCTAGCCTTCCCAGCAGAGACCGTTTCCCTCCCGGGTCTCACTCACCCACGCGGGTCTGAGCCCAGGACAAGCGTGCGGACAGCAGCAGGAAAAGGGCTCGGAGCGCAGCGACCCCCATCCTCCGGGACCCGGAGCGTATGGGTCTGAGCCAATCTTGGACAACTTTTAAACCAGAGCGACAGTGATTGGGTTATCTTAGAAGCCAACTTCAAATGAGAGTTAGAATAGATATTAAGTCATCAGTATCTACGCAGAAGAACTCAAGAGAAGTTAGGACTCGAAAGTGAAACTTGAGGCAGATGGGGAATCCCCCAGTCTCTACTCCTGGGATCCTGAAAGCCATTGCCTGGGAGTGACTGCACAGACTTAACTGTTCCTTTCACCCTGTCTTCCTGAGACCTACTCAGAGGCTGTGTGTGGAATCTAGGGGAGACTGATGCTTTGTGTGTGACATCAAGAGTCCTTGGTAAGCCTAGCTCAGGACCTCTCCCAGGTCACAGTTGTTTTCTTTTTGCTGTATTTTCTCAAGTCTTCACTAGAGCTGAGGTCACATGAGATATGGCTTCCTCATGTGGCAACTAGAAAGAACTCAGGTACCTGCTGGCTGTCCCCAGGAGTCCTCTGTCCACTGGGTGTCTGTCTGTCTGTCTGGTCTGTCTGTCTCTTAGTATAGAATAGAGTTTATTAAGGGAATGGGGAGGGGAGTTAAGCGGGTAGTAGGGTCAGAGAGAGAGAGAGAGAGAGAGAGAGAGAGAGAGAGAGAGAGAGGAGAGAGAGAGGTGTAGAGGAGTAGAGGCAGGCCGTGAGCAGGTGCAGAGAAAAGGGGGGAGGGAATGGGGAGAGAGGGGTTAAGGGGCGATGGTACAAAGTGAGAGCAAGAAGGCAAGAGCCCCTAGGTCTTTCTTGAGACTGCTCTTGACACATCAGTTGACTTCTCCGAAGCCAGCCATTAGAGAGAGAGAGAGAGAGAGAGAGAGAGAGAGAGAGAGAGAGAAGAAGAAGAAGAAGAAGAAGAAGAAGAAGAAGAAGAAAGAAGAAGAAGGAGGAGGAGGAAGAAGGAAGAAGAAGAAGGAAGAAGAGGAGGAGGAGGAGGAAGCGAGAGACAGAGAGAGATTGAAATCTGTACAATATGTTCAATATCCAATCCCAGATGGCAGCTCATCCCCCAGCCTCCCTCCATCCCCCAGCCTCTCTCCATCTGGGGTAGAGTGAACAGGTCCTGAACACCTTCCAGACCCAGGAGGAATTAATTTTACCTCTGCAAGAAAATAGCTGAATCTGTGAAAACCTACATCAAAATCCAATGTTACCCAACATCCTGTAAGTCAGATGATGTTTTTATCCATCTTCTCGATTTTAAATCTTTAATTAAAAAAATACTTAAAATTTGGGACAATATAGAAAGACACAAGTCAGTATTTCTTGAAAGATCTTTATTAAAAAGTTCTTTTAAAAATTTAATTCATTGTCGGGTTGTGGTGGCGCACGCCTTTAATCCCAGCACTTGGGAGGCGGAGGCAGGTGGATTTCTGGGTTCGAGGCCAGCCTGGTCTACAGAGTGAGTTCCAGGACAGTCTGGGCTATACAGCGAAACCCTGCCTCAAAAAACCAAAAAAAAAAAAAAAAAAAAAAAAAAAAAAAATCATTTATTATTTACTCTTTTGGCAAGCTTCACACGAAATTTGCAAAACTACCTTGCTCAAGATAGTTACACATTGTTGTTTTATTTTATACAAGCTGTAAATATATATGGGTTGATACAATTCTTGGCTGAGACACATTCCAGAAATTTGACATACACATTTCCAAGCTAGGACTAAAGAAAGCTTGGGGAAACTCCCATTAGACTAGCAGCACACTTAATTCTATTTTCTATGTTGTTTTAAAATTAGCATTTGACATTAAAAAGGTATTATTTTTGCTTTTATACAAATTTATCTTCATTTGTAAAATATAGTATATAATGACAAGCAATTCTATTTTTAAAATCAAAGTTTATTTAATGACAATGTACATTTTATAATAAAATTGTGGTGAAATATTGATGCTTAAAGTATTTATTGTTTGTGTAAAAAAAAAAATCACATTATAGCTTGCCAAATTTGCTTAGAAAAATTTATGGTTCACCAAAGCTTCAGTGAAAGCTGAAGAACATGACTGTAGGTTTACTGAGGACAGAGCAGAATTCACAGTGAGGCTGATGATACCCTTGTAATTAATAATTAGTTAAGAAATTAAGAATTAAGAATTGTGTTAAGAATTAGGTGATGCGCCGGGCAGTGGTGGCGCATGCCTTTAATCCCAGCATTTGGGAGGCAGAGGCAGGCGGATTTCTGAGTTCAAGGCCAGCCTGGTCTACAGAGTGAGTTCCAGGACAGCCAGGGCTACTCAGAGAAACCCTGCCTTGAAAAAAACAAGCAAACAAACAAAAACCAAAAAAAAAAAAAAAAAAAGAATTAGGTGATGCTGAAGTGACTGGAGGGTGGGCTCAGTGGTTAAGAGCACAGGCTGCTCTTCAAGAGGACTGGGGTTCAATTCCCAGCACCGACAGGACAGCTCATAACTGTCTGTAAGTCCAGTTCCAGGGGCTGCTACTCCCTCTCCAGACATCAGGCAGGAAGGTAGTGCACAGACACACATGGGGGCAAAATACCCATACACATTAAATAGATAATTTTACATTAAACAAACAAACAAACAAACAAATAACTGATGCTGAGACCTAACTGTGTGGACTCCTCATAACCAAGACCTCTTGGTTCCACAAAGCGTGATCACAGACTTCACCAACAACCTAACTGGCAGAGACCTCACTGCAGACTCTACAGGCCATAGTGGTTCCTGCCTTTGACCCCTGTTGGGAGCCGACTTTTAGCAGAAAGCGGCTATCTTTGCAAACATCTCGAGCCATATACCCTGACAAGAGACTTGTTTTTCAACAGCCTGCAACAGCTGAAGCACACTCTGATAAACATCTTGTTTATCCCACATATCTTGTTTTGCTGTTTAGTGACCCCAGCTGCAAGGTGCACGTGGTAAAGTGTCTTCAGCTGTGTTCCCCTGCTTGTGCTCATAAATACCCAGGATTTCCCTGCAACAGTAGGAGACAATAAAAGGCGACAAGAGCCAGTAAAGGAGACTTGGTCACACCCTCTGTCTTGTGTCCATTCTTCGAGTCTCTTGCCCCTCCATCTCTACTCTCTCTCTTGACCAGAGCACTTAGCCCAAAGCGTAGGGCAGTATGGACAGCAACATAGTGGCCCCCAAGCGAGGGACAGAACGGGATGTTACAGACCCCAGCACTTGGAAGGCAGAGACAGGTGGATTGACATGGTCGACCGAGTGAGTTCCAGGACAGTCAGAACTACGTAGTGAGACCCTGTCTCAAACCAAACTAAACCAAACCAAACCAACCAAAGCAAGCCATCACCAAACAACCAATAAATAACGTGAGAAGCACCAGCAACTTTGTTGTTCTTTTTCACGGGCAGAAGATAAATCTCTATTTTCCAGTGAAAATTTGTACAAAAGTCAGGCCCTAGAGTGTTTTTTTTCCCAGGAGAAAAGTTCTAAGGTTGGGGTTGGAGGGATGGCTCAGCGGCTAAGAGCACTGACTGCTCTTCCAGAGGTTCTGAGTTCAATTCCCAGCAACCACAAGGTGGCCCACAACCACCTGTAATGGGATCTGGTCCCTTCTTCTGGGTGTGTCTGAAGACAGCTACAGTGTACTCATAAAAAAACAACAAAACAAACAAACAAACAAAAACCAAAAAAACAAAAACGGTGGTATCTAAGTATTAAAATGCCATTGTGTAACCTAACATTGTGTGGGAACTAACATGTAATAATAATATAATGATGATGTCAGAAAACAAAATTTGTATAACGTAAGTACAGTATGAAAACAAAGCTACCTGTTCTGTTACAAAAAAAAAAAAAAAAAGACAAGAAAAGTTCTAAGGTTAAAAAAACTGCTTAAAAAAAAAGAGAGGTGAGTTTGAGTGTGTGGAAGTATTTTTACTTGCATCATACAGCCCCTGCACCACTTAGCTCCTGACAGCAGCAGCTGGGCCTTGTGAACACCCAGCAGGACCTTCCCCTGGAGAGCCCCACTGTGAACTGTCAAAGCTGGAATGCCTTTAGCAAGTCTGAGGATCCAGCACAAAGTCTGTGTAGCTGCCCCCAGCCTGTTGCTTGCCCTCAGGACCAGAAGCTTGAGCTCACAGACCTGTGCGTGTTTTCTGAGTGAGGGTGGATAGCATGTTACAAAGTGGAGCAGAGCAGAACACAGTCCCCCAGGACTGGATTCAGGTGAGACCCTGTTCATTCCTCCTTTATGTTGATCCTACAGACAGGAGTTAGACTCTGGAAGGTTGGGTGGAGGGAGGGATGTATCTCAAGGCACAGGCCTGGATGGAGGACATGTTCTGCTTGGAAGAAGTTCGTTTTTAACCTAGTCTCCTGAGTGCAGGGGCCTGGATGGGCCTTAAAGGAACAAGGTTGGAAAAACACTGCCATCATTCAGGGACCTCACAAGAGAGTGAGACCAGCACCACTCACAGGAACCAGAATGGGCCTACTCTGCCATCCACACTAAAAAGATGCAGAAATAAACACAGAAAAAGGGTGAAGAGCGAGAGCCAGGGCTGAAGCAAGGTTGACCTGTGTCAGCTGCCCTGGATGCTTGTAATCCTGGGGACAAGACAAGGCTAAGGTCATCCCTGTGTCTCTTGGATCACAGAGTCTGTCAGCCTGTGGTTCCACCAAGTGACCAGGACAAAAGATCTCAGGAGGACACAGCTGAGGAATGACCAGTCCACACAAAAGTGCTCATGAGTTGGGCTCCAGAGGGGCATGACCACCACCTCTTCCTGTCCCACCTGACACTCAGGACAGAAACACAGATTCTGGAAGGTTCTTTCTCAATGCTGCCATTTGTTTACTCCACAGGACTCTTGAGTATTTTCAATCCCTTTGTCTACCCACTAATCAACCCCTCGGGTCAAAGATTTGAGCAATGAAGTTCACATTCAGATTCTTACGTTCAGTGTCACCAGAGTCACACTCCAATGACCCCAGTGTGTGCAGAGAACAGGGCCCCGGAGAAGCCACTGCTCCAAAGGCCTGTACACTGAAGGGGGCTACTGTTGGTTATTCCAGGGATCTTCTCTGTTTCCATCCTGAAACAGACTCTGAACTGTCCTGAGAGGAGGGTACACACTGAGGAGAGCCCCTTTCCCCCTCTGGGATACTGGATCAAGAAAGCCTGAAGCCTTCTTTCTATCCTGAGGCAAGACAAAGGCAGGATTTCAGCTCATCTGTTTTTCTTCCTCAGTCAGAGAAAAAGGAAGCTGAGGGGGAGTTGTTCCTTGCACTACACTACTTACCTGAGTGTTGCTGAGTTTCCTCCCAATTTTCCAGTAATCTGTGGAGTGTTTCCACGCATGTGCCCTCCAGGTAGGTCTTGTATTCCTCTGCCACGCCAGCCTCCTCCCACTTGCGTTGAGTGATCTGAGCCACTGCATCTGCTGAGGTCCAGGAGCTCAGGTCCTCGTTTAGGGTGATGTAATTGTAGCCATCATAGGCATGTTGATAGTGCCCGTGTAGGAACTGACCATTTGGTCCCAAGTAGCACCCGTGCATATCCTGGATAGCGTGGAAACCTGGCCCAGGCATGTACTCAGGCTCGCCCATTTCCAGGAAGTCCCCAAACCTAAAGCAAAACTTAGGCACCCACACAGGGTCCCAAAACCCTTCAGTGAACTCGTGAGGGGACGTGACCTCCAATACTCGAGGGGGTCACTTACCATCCTGACTCTGGTTGTACAGGTGGAGCAGGTTCTGAAGGCAAGCTCGGAAATTCTGAGTGTGTTTCATGAATATCCGTGTCTCCTGCTCCCAATACTCTGGGTTCATCTGTTCCACCCAAGGCTCTCCGTGGTGTCGCTGTCGAAGCGCATGAACTGCATGTCATCCACGTAGCCCACAGCTGTGAACCGGGGCTCCCCGAGGCCAGGCCGGTAGTGGCGAAATACCGCAGCGAGTGTGAGCCTGGGAGCGGAGCGCGGTAAGACCCTGATCTCCTCCAGGTACCCTGGGAGGGTGGGCGGGCCTGGAGGGGAGCAGGGCTCGGGGCTCTGGACCCCAGTGGAAAGGGAGCGGAGGGTCCGGTGGGCGACGCATGGACGCGGGGCGCGGCTTCTCCGGTACCGCAACCTCCCATCCCCGCAAAGACCGTTTTTCTCGCGACCCCGCACTCACCCGCGCGGGTCTGGGTCGGGGCCAGGGCGGCCGCCAGCAGCAGCAGCAATAGAGAGCAATGCATAAGGGTCCCCATCTTCGGATAGGGAGATCCAAATTCTGGACTTTGTAATTTACAGTCACAGGTACGTTTATCCTGTCTTCTAGGAACCTCCTCCCAATGGGCTTGTGAGGTGCTGCTACACAGAAAACCGTCCTCAGGCAGCAGTAAAACAGACAATGTCAGCAAGAGCAAGAAGTGAAACCAACCCAAGCCCCGCCCTCAGCCCTCAGACACTGAAAACCACAACTGGGGACTCCTGACTCCTTCCTCTGCACTGAGCCCTGTGTACAGATAGCATCCTCTACCTGTCAGACAGTAATCAGAGTGGAAACCTTCAGGGTAAGAGCAGTTGTTTTGCTCCTTCCTACCTCCACACCAACCCCACTGTGACGCCATCAGGTGGTCTGGAATGCAGTGGACAGATGTTCTCTTTAAAGCAGGAGGCTTTGACCTGCAATCACCACAGTTTCCCACAGAGACCAGGGGTCTGTGTTCACCTGTAGTGGTTTAGGGTTGTTAGGGTTAGCTCACACTAAGAAGCCTGACTGCTCAGGAATCTGTGTTGTAAGTACATAAATAAATGGGTCCTAACAGCCTTGTGCCAGACCCACAGTGGGTCCTAACAGGCTCCTGACAGGTTCCACCTGCACACCAGCACCAGATTGTCAGCTTCTTGATATTTCCTTCATGCTGCAAAATGCTCGAGTGTTAGCATGACTTCTCTCAACCTCTCAGGTTCCTTGTTACTATGTGGATCTCATGCCTGCATTGTCCTCTGAGAAATGGGAAGATGTTTTCACCATTGACCTGATCTCTAAGTTGCCCAGAACAGCCAACCACCCCCATATCCCCTTCTGAGGTCTCTTCACACTAAGAGCCGTTCATCTACACCTCTTAGTCTTCTTATGCTTATATAAGTGCATGCACACTCGTACAAGCATGTGCAGGCACACACAGACATCCACACACTCTCACACACACACAGTCATATACATGCATTCACACACACTCATACACACACACACACTCTCATACACACACTCACACACACATTCACACCCACACCCACACATTCTCAAACACATACACACATTCACACACACATACACACTCACATACACATAGACACATATACTCATTCACACACACTCATATGCACATTCACACACACAGATACACACACTCATACACATTCACACCCACCCACACCCACACTCTGAAACACACATGTACACACACAATTCACAACACACATATTCACACACTCACACACACATTCACATACACACACTCACATCTACACACATTCACACATACTCAGGCACACAATCATATACACAATCATATACACATCTACACACACTTACACACACATTCACACACTCACACACACAAACCCATACTATCAACATGGCCTGCAGGTCTCTCCCTTCCCAGCCTTCGTGCTTCCTCTTGTCTTTGAATCTGTGCACATGTCTCTCTCTCTCTCTCTCTCTCTCTCTCTCTCTCTCTCTCTCTCTCTCTCTCTCTCTCTCTCGGCTCTCCAGCGGGGGTCAGATGATGGCTTCAGCTGCTGCTCAGTTTGATTCTCCTTATCCTGGATGGATTTGTTTGTTGCCTCCAATGCACTCAGAAAACTCTGTCCCTCTCAAGGCATCCCTATGCTCCCCACCAACACAGAGATGTCTGAGGCCAGCCTGCTTAGCCTTCCCTCTCAAACCCATGTCCACATCTGGAGTGAACTCCCTTCTTCAGTTTCTGGCATCCTGTTCACTGCACAGATTCCTATGCAAACTCAAGAGCTCAGATCTCAGAGCACGGCTCTGAAATGCTACGGAAAGCATTCAGACATCTCCTGGGGAGTTAGGCACCCTCACTCAGGCAATGTTGGATGGCATTCCTGACAGAAGCAGGAATCACCAGTGTGGACACACTTGAAGGACAGGGAAAGCCCATGCTCTGGTCAGGGCTCAGGTGACTAAGATGTCAGGCATTTTCTGCTTCTTTCCCTGGCCATCTGCAAAGGTAGGGAGGGAATGGTCATATCCTACCTCTCACACCAGCCCTCATTTGCACAACCAGCAGACCACTGATCAGGAGGTAACTATGGTCACAGGAACAGGGCACCTTTCACTCCAAGGCCTGCAGTCAGCTCAGGACTCCAGTATGGGCCACAGCATCCAGAGTAAGATGCGGCTTCACCCTGGCAAACGGAGTCATGGTGAGCTGAGAGTTGGATGAGCAAAGGTACCCAGAGGGCAAGCCAAGATGAAGAGGAGGGGAGGTCCTCTCTGCTGTCAATTTTGACCTCAGTTCTGAGTCCTTATCCTCTTCTGGGACAGCTACGGGCATCAGAGCCTCCTGGGCTGCTGGGGATGCAGAGCCAGCGCCTGCAGCTGGATACACAGGTGAGACCCAGGCTCCCTGCAGACTGCACTGGCACTAGGTAGACTGTTCATGGACATTTGCAGGCTGGTGGTCGTCTTGAAACTGTGTAGGAGCAAAATGTGTCTACTCTGCTGCCAGGGAGTATCAGGGATATCTCTTTTCACTTGGGGAAATTGCCAGTACCAAGGACTAGAAAGCCAGTGAGGGTGAGCTCAGTACAGGTTCTGACCAGATGAACAGCCCAAGGTCCCCAAGGTCTACAGCAAACTGAATCTCAGGAACTGGGAGAAGTATCTTCTGGTTTATGCAAACCAGGCACTAGGAGACCCTCAGCTCCTAAATTGTGGCAATGGTGGCTGTGTTGAACTCCTTCCTGGAGCAGGCAGTGCTAAGTGGCCATGATCCTCTGTGGCCATGAGGTGCTGGTTCAACAAGATGTAGGCCAAGCTGGAGCCCCAGCAGCAGGTGTGGTTCACAGGGTCTTGTAACTGCCTTGACAGAGCCTGCATCCGGTTTATAAGGTGGCAGTTTAGGCATCAGATGCAGCTGGTGCTGCCCAAGCACCTGGGAGACTGGGTTATGAGTCCTCAAGAGCCGGGAAGAGCAGATTCCAGGGACTTTGATTCCTCTGTCTGGTGGCTGCTCTGCTGCCTGTACCTTGGGTGACTGCTACATTGAGAAGGGACTGAACTCCAAACAGAGAATTTGAGGCAAAGCTTGTCTCTCTCCAGTTCCACCCCAGAGCTCTGTGGATAGGTCTGACCGCATCAAATATCTCCATGCCAGAGTGGTTGGTTGGATTGCCAGGGCTGCACCAAGCTCAGCTCCTAGAAAGCTCACAAACCCAGATCTGTCAGCGCCCCCTGCTGGTGCTTCTGTGTGCTTGCGGATCCCATTCCCACCAGAGCCCATGCACCCAGTTTTCTCTCTCTCTCTCTCTCTCTCTCTCTCTCTCTCTCTCTCTCTCTCTCTCTCTCTCTCTCTCTCTCTCTCTCTCTCTCTCTCTCTCTCTCTTTCTTTTTGGTTTTTCGAGACAGGGTTTCTCTGTGTAGCCCTGGCTGTCCTGGAACTCACTCTGTAGACCAGGCTGGCCTGTAACTCAGAACTCCACCTGCCTCTGCCTCCCAAGTGCTGGGATTAAAGGCGTGTGCCACCACCGCCCGGCTTCAGTTTTTCTTTCCTTCATGACTTCATGGTGGATCACTAAAGCAGTGTTTGGTCTTGCTCCAGGGCCCTCAGTCTGAGTCCTGCAGGTCTAGGGGTCTGGTGGCAGGACATTCCATGCCAACTCACTCCTCGTTCTTTGCCTAGTGTGTTCCAACCCTAGTAGCCAAGTGTGTCCTGTGTGAGTCACCAGGAGCCTCAGTGAATTTGAGAACCTGCAGGAAGGCACTGAACAAAAGGATGGTTCACTGTCTGCCCTGAGCCTCCTCCACCTTCTGGGTTTCTGTCTCTGTGTTTGTTTGTTTGGAATTTTTGAGACAGTGTTTCTTTGTGTAACAATCCTGGCTGTGCTGGGATTCACTGTGTACACTAGCTTGGCCTCAAACTCAGAGTTCTGCTTGCCTCTGCCTCCCAAGTGGTGGGATTACAGACATGTGTCTCCAGCACCTGTCACCTCCTGTGTTTCTGATCTGCCTCAGGCTGCCCATTCTCCTCCTGCAGTGAAAACACCAGGAGCTGTTGTCTTTGCATGGGCTGACTGGAGTGCCAAGGAGGGTCTGCATTTTATGTGCTCTGTTGGAAGAGAGTAAGCTCTTTGCTGAAGCTCCCTGCCCACAACACAGTTTCTTTTCTTGTTTTTTTTTTTTTTTTTTTTTTTTGTTTGTTTGTTTTTGTTCTTTTGTTTTTTGTTTTTTTGTTTTTTGAGACAATTTTTCTCAGTGTGGCCATCACTGGTTATCCTGGACTCACTTTGTAGACCAGGCTGGTCTTGAACTCAGAGTTCTGCCTATGTGTCCTGAGTGCTATGATCAAAGGTGTGCACAATCACACCAGGCTTTCAAGTTCTTTTTAAACTGTTGTATGAAAGAGAGAAGTTGTTCATATTTATGGGCTATCCTGTGATAGTTGCACACCTATATACATATTTGTGGGCTATCCTGTGAGAGTTCCACACCTGTATACATATTTGCGGGCTATCCTGTGATAGTTGCACACCTGTATACATATTTGTGGGCTATCCTGTGAGAGTTCCACACCTGTATACATATTTGCGGGCTATCCTGTGATAGTTGCACACCTGTATACATATTTGTGGGCTATCCTGTGAGAGTTGCACACCTGTATGCATATTTATGGGCTATCCTGTGAGAGTTCCACACCTGTATACACTGTATAAGGTCTGAATGGGAATCAAATGCATCTCAAAGTTGTGATTTCTGCAGTGAAGACATTTAGAGTCTTGCCTTCCCGTGTTCTGAAAGCTACAGTCTGTTTTGGTTTTCCAGTTTCCCCACCTTGCAGCTGCCCCTCACCTCCTTCCCTCCTAACTGTAGCCCCCTCTCAGCCACCCTCACCCTCACAGTCCCCTCTAGGTCTGTCAATGTGTGATGAAAAAAATCTCGTGGGCAGAGGGAGTCCGGAGGCGGGGTCTCCGCGGTCCAGCAGCGGGTCCGGGCGCGCGCTTCCCACACCGCCAGCCAGGGATCCCACATTCACACAGCCGCCGCGGGCTGGCGGCTGGGGCAGCGGCTCGGGTTCCAGGGTTCCAAAAGCTGGGAATCTGGCGGTGAGACCAGGCGACACGTGGAGTCCGGTTTTCCAAAGCTTTATTGTTCATGGCATGTTGAGTGGGTATAGATGGTATGTGCTTCCCCACCAAAAGCCAAGGGAGCAGGACTTTTATAGGGAGGGGAAAAGGGGAGGGAATAACTTAATTAGCTATGCCCCTGGCCTTTTGATAATTCATTAATATTTAAATCTCTGGAGGTGGAGACTTGTTAATCACGCCCTCTACCTGTGTGTTACATGATTGAAGGTGGCAGGTTAAATGGAGTTACCTCATCCAAGGCCCAACATCCTACTAGAAGCTGCCCTAGGGTTAGGGATTAATGCTAACACAATAGCATTAAATAAAAACTTCTTGCAATTTACCATGTTGAAAGAGCTCAGCTGGTATATGTCATCGTGGATAGAAAACACACTATGACATGTGAGAGAAAGAAGACCCTAAGACTTCAAGAGAACAATTACAGGTCACAGACCAAGATTTGACATCAGGCAACACAGGGTTTCAACAGCCGGTAGCAATGTGAACCGAGGCACAGAAAAGTGCCTACCTGAAACTGTAGCTAATCAAAGAACAGGAGCAGAGAAAGAATCAAACAGATCCATTTCTGTGGCTCAGCTGTTACTCCCTACCCAGCCGGGAGAAGCTGCTGAAGGACATATGGTCAAATGGGAAATTAGTCACGAAGGAGAACCTGGGACCCAGGACACATAAGAGGGTTCTAAGAAATGACAAGAGGGAAGAGAGCTCAGGTCGGGAGCTATGTCCCACGTTAAGAAATAGCCAGTGTGCCTCCTATCAACAGTTGTGTTTCCTCAAAATTCCTGGTAAAGTTCTAAGCCCCAGTATCTGAAATATCACTGCATTTGGGGCAGTCTTTCAAGAGGCAAATACATTAATGTGAGGTCTCCATGGTGAGTCTGAATCTAATGACTTGGCATCTTTGAGAGAGAGCTGAGGATGCATCTCAGCATATCATAAAAGAAAAAAGGAGGAGGAGGAAGGGCTGAGTAGGGGAGTGTTATTAACGTATTAAGACAGAAGACCTCAAGAAGAGACTGAGTCATCTACCAGTCATCTACAAAACAGATTCTCGCTGACTCTATCCTTCCCAGCGTCTAGAACTATGTGAAACAATAACAATTCCTATAGATTACACCCCTCGGTCTATGATACTCCATCATAGCAGCCCTACCAACTGGACTTGGCATCTAACTGGGACATTTTAAGAAGCGCTAGAAAAGGGGTCAAATTAAAGGGGCGATCACTCACTGAGACGATTTATAATGCTATCAGATACAGAGGGTGAATCTGTGACATAATCAACAGAAAACGGCCAAATGAATGAGGCAAAAACATTGAGGAAAGGAGAAGACATAAAAGATCCCACAGCCATGGAACATAATGGCTAATGATGGCCAACACTTATCTAGTAATTTCATCAAAAGCTGCAAACAGCTGTGGAGTGACTGGGTAGGCTGAGAGCTTCATCAACGCTTATTATCATAAATCAAAAAGTCACGCAATGGTGATCTCTAAGAGTATTAACACACAGAGGAAAATACATAGACTAAGGCAGAGACAAGCCTAAGGAGGCTAGCTACCTCTGAGGCCTGACAATCAGGTAACATAGAGGATGCCTTTCCATGGTAACTTCAGGAAAGCTACCTGAGAAAATATTCAGATGTGTTTCTAAAGTAGAAATATAATTTAAAACACTAAATAGACCACTAGAAACTTTAAAAAAGCAGCATGCTTCCACTAGGCCTTTGGATGGTGTGACATGGACAGAGCCAGACCAGTGTGTGCAAGGATGAAAGCTATTTATGAGTTATCCGATGATAAGGGTGTTGGCAATTCAAAGGTAGAGAAACAGGGCAGGCAGCAGAAACAATTCCTGAATGGCAATGGCCCTCTCCTGGCAGTGTCCTCCAGAGGCGGCTTGCTAATATGTTCTTTACACCTTCCAGACTGGGTGCATTTCTGTACCCGGCCCAGCTTTGTCCTCTTGGTTCCTAATGGTCTGCTCTAGTTTCTTACACTGGACAATACACTGCCCTAGTATATTCTGAGGAAGAATTCTGCAGGGGAGTCTCACAGCAAGCAGCACTTTCAATCTGTTAATGTAATGAGAAAAACTTTAAGAGCCATCACTCGAGTGCAGAGCAACTTGACTGAGCAAAATTATTTGTAGGCTAGAATAGATGAACAGAATAGATGGACCTCATTAGGGAGCCCCCTCCACATGTTCATACATGAGAGAGAAAATAACTACCGTGTGTAACATCAGTTGGTCAGTTTTACAATCCTTTCTTTCTTTCTTTTTTTTTTTTTTTTTTTGGTTTTTCGAGACAGGGTTTCTCTGTGTAGCCCTGGCTGTCCTGGAACTCACTCTGTAGACCAGGCTGGCCTCGAACTCAGAAATCCACCTGCCTCTGCCTCCCAAGTGCTGAGATTAAAGGCGTGCACCACCACCGCCCGGCCAGTTTTACAATCCTTAAGATTAGAGGCTTAAAAGATAGAAGCCAAACTGCCTAGTCCTTCACCAAACACTTGCTGTGGACTATGTGTTATGAGGAGCAACTTCCTGAGTGAGTTCTAAGGTGAAGTAATTAGCACCTCCATGCAACCTGAAGTGTGTTCTAGAGAAAGAGCACCATTCCAGTGTGGGAGGCCAGTGGACAGAGATCCTGAACTGAAGTCCTCAGGGACAGCATAGCCCTCAGTCTTCCCAGATATCCAGGGATGTATGACATTCCTAGTTTGTTCAACACTTAAAATCTACAGAGGTTTTCTAGCCTTCTGGATAGTTCTACCCTGTTGCTGGCAGTTACCTCATCAAGCAAATTACAATTTAACCAGCACTCTGGTTTATCAATTAGTTTCTTCTTACCTAACTTGGCAATTCATCAGTCCCTAAAATTTTATACTTCTCTGTGTTAGATGGCATACCTGGCAGGGTCAGCAAAAAGCTGGTCAAATCCCAACACTGACCACCAAGGAAAAAATGCTGATCAGAGTCTCACAAGGACAGAAAATAGGTGCAAAGAAAGGAACTGTCTCCTGGCTAGAGTTTTAGTAGAAAATGTTAACAGTGATGGAAACCAGACGCCCTTAAAGACTGAGTAAAGGACACGGTAAAACACTATGAGTCTCTGAACACATTACAGGCTTGAGCAAAGGGAATATACAGGGAAAACAAAAGGCAACTAAAGATTTTAGGCTGGAAGGGCACAGATGCAGATGTCCCCTAGTTGGCTGTGGAAGGGATGACAGCCAGTGCAGGGACACAGGTGGGGCTGGAGGGGCTATGATGGACTGACTGAGCTCCAGCTTCACCCCAAGAGCCTCAGGGACAATCTTGTCCCCCACACTTTCTTCAAACTGGAGCAAAGTCTCCTCTTCTACCTGTGAGAAGAAAAGTGTGAGAAATGAAGGAAGAGTCTAACCCTAGGAAGTTTCCAGAACTGACACAGACTCAGGTTAGAGACAGTAGCAGTGCAGTCTGTGGATGTGTTTTCCTTGATAAGCAGAGCTCACTTCTAAAGGAGGCTGAGAGGAAACTCAGACCCTGCCCTTTCCTACCTCTGTTTCTCCTCCTCTTCATCACAAAAGCCACCACAGCTCCAATGATGAATAAAATTCCAACCACAACAATGACACCAGCAATGATCCTGTTGTAGTCACTGGATGGAGGAGGCTCTGGGAAGGACAGGGACAGGAAATGAAGGTGAGGGTCATGACCCCAGCTCTCAGCCCTGACCAGTTCAGGGTCTGCAGAAGGATCCAGCTTTCCCTGACCCAGCTCTGCACCTACACCCTCCTTACCCCATCTCAGGGTGAGGGGCTCAGGCAGCCCCTCATGGTATACATGGCATGTGTAATTCTGCTCCTTCCCAAGAGGCACCACCACAGATGCCCACTTCTGGAAGGTTCCATCCCCTTCAGGCCTGGTCTCCACAAGCTCCATGACCTGACCCAGGTCCTCCCCATTCCACTGCCAGGTCAGGGTGATGTCAGGGGGTAAGAAGTCCAGGGCCCAGCTCCTCAGGGTGACATGACCTTCAGATCTGGGGTGACGGGTCACTCTTGTCTCTGGGATGTCTGAGGAGAAAAGTTGAAAAGTTCAGGCAGTAGAAAAAGTGACTTCTTCCCTGACCAGGTTGGCCAGAGACTCAGCCTCAGTGGAGTCAGACGCCAATTCCCTTGTGTGTGGGCTGAGCATGGGCGCTGAGCAAGGCCATGGCTCACAAGGACTGCAGATGAAATTTTAACTGAGTTGGTTATTTCAGGCTCTTCCCTCCTGAGACCCACAGTGAGCTGTCCTGGGAGAAGGGAGAGCCTTTCCTGATAAAGGGTGAGGAGAGGAGAACTCTGCTCCTCCCAAGTACGAGAGAAGGAGAGAAAGGAAAACTGTGTCAAAGGAAAGAGCCAGAGTTCTGTCAAAAGTCAGAATCAGACAAGGATGTCTACTCTCCAGTATTTCCTTTGGGACAGTGATAATTTCATATTTGCTTCAGAGTTAGAGAAAAGAAAGACTAAAAAAGATCAGCCGGCGCGCGTGGCTCTTCTCTCGGATTCTCCGAGTTGCTCTCGAAACGCGCAAACTGAGTGTTGTCCATAGCGGACCATAAGGAACCGGACCACAAGGAACCGGGGCTTCCCAGGGTCGGGCCTGGACACAGCGGTGTGGAAATACCGCAGCGAGTGTGAGCCTGGGGGTGGCGCACGGTGAGACCCCGACCTTCTCCCGGGATCCCGGTCGGGAGCGCGGGCCGGGAGGGGAGCAGGGCGCAGGGCTCGGGACGAGGGTGAAGAAGGGGCGGAGGGTCCGATGGGCGACGCGGGGACGCGGCTTCCCCGGTGCCGCCCCCGCCCCTCCCCGCAAAGCCCATTTCCCTCCCGACCCCGCACTCACCCGCGCGGGTCTGGGTCGGGGCCAGGGCGGCCGCCAGCAGCAGGATCAGTGTGCGCGGCGCTATCGCCCCCATTTGGGATGCGGGGCGTCTGAGTCCCCAGGGCTGTGTAGACATTAAAACCCGTGCCGGTGCCCGTTGGAACCCTGTGTGGGTACCCAGGAGCGCGCCACCCAATGGGGGTGAGAACTACCCGCTCGTCATCAGTGTCAGGGCAGAAGGACAGGTTAGGAGCAGAAGTGAAACTGGGGAGATGGGGAATCCCCTGACCTGGGCTTCCCCACTCCTGACCTACCCTGGACTAAGACTTTGCTTCGAACACTTAAAATTGAAATAAAATGCTAAGAAGACTGTCTTATAATAGCTTAGTGCAGATAGGATGGCCGGATACAATAATTCCTCATTTTTTAAATTAATTTTTTTATTCTTTAATCGTTCTTTTTTTTTTTAACAGTCCAGATTTTATCTCTCTCTGAGTCTACTGTCCGACTGTTCCACATCCCACACCTCCTCCCCACCCCCATCTCCACCAGACCTCTCCATTCCCTGGGGCCTCAAGTCTCTCCAGAATTAGGTGAATCTTCTCTTACTGAGGCCAGACCAGGCAGTCCTCTGCTGTGTATGTGTTGGGGGCCTCATATCAGCTGCTGTATGCTGCCTGGTTGGTGGCTCAGTGTCTGAGAGATCCCAGACCTCCAGGTTAGTTCAGACTGCTGGTCTTCCTGTAGGATCGCCCTCCTCAGCTTCTTCCAGCTTTCCCCTAATTCAGCCACAGGGCTCACCAGGTTCTGTCCATTGGTTGGGTGCAAATATCTGCACCTGACTCTTTCAGCTGCTTGTTGGGCTTTTTGGAGGGCAATCATGATAGTCCTCTCTTTGTAAGTACATCATAGCATCAGTAACAGCTATTTCTGTAGCAGGATGGTAACCTGGATAGCTTAGAATCAAAATTCATTCAAAGTAAGTAGTGGTAGACTCTTTGCACTGAGGTGGATGCAGCAAAATGCTGGGTCGTGTTTATGTACCCAGTCTGTTAGTCTATGTCTTTTTATTGGGGAAATGAGTCCATTGATGTTAAGAGATGTTAAGGAGAGGAGATTGTTGCTTCCTGTTATTTTTGTTATTAGCAGTGGCACTGTTTGTGAGGCTATCTTCTTTTGGGTTTGTTGGAAGAGGATTACTTTCTTGCTCTTTCTAGGGTATAATTTCCCTCCTTGTCTTGGAGCTTTCCCACTATTATCCTTTGTAGTGCTGGGTTTGTGAGAAGATATTGTGTAAATTTGGTTTGTCATGGAATATCTTGGTCTCCCATCTATGATAATTGAGAGTTTTGCTGTGTATAGTAGCCGGGGCTGGCATTTGTGTTCTGTATGACATCTGTCCAGGATCTTCTGGCTTTATAGTATCTGGTGAGAAGTCTGGTGTAATTCTGATAGGTCTGCCTTTATATGTTACTTGGCTTTTTTCCGTTACTGCTTTTAGTATTCTTTCTTTGTTTTGTGCATTTGGTGTTTTCATTATTATGTGACGGGAGGTATTTCTTTTCTGGTCTAGTCTATTTGGAGTTCTATAGGCTTCTTGTATGTTTATGGGCATCTCGTTCTTTAGACTAGGGAAGTTTTCTTTTATAATTTTGTTGAAGATATTTATTGGCCCGTTAAGTTGGGTATCTTCACTCTCATCTATACCTATTATCCTTAGGTTTGATCTTCTCATTGTGTCCTGGATTACCTGGATGTTTTGGGTTAAGAACTTTTTGCATTTTGCATAATCTTTGACAGTTGTGTCAATATTTTCTATGGTATCTTCTGCACCTGAGATTCTCTCTTTTATCTCTTGTATTCTGTTGGTGATGCTTGCATCTATGACTCCCGATTTTTTCCTAGGGTTTCTATCTCCAGGGGTAGTCTTCCTTTGTGATTTCTTTGTGTTTCTACTTCCATTTTTATGTCCTGGATGGTTTTGTTCAATTCCTTCACCTGTTTGGTTGTGTTCTCTTGTAATTCCTTAAGGGATTTTTGTGTTTCCTTCTTAAGGGTTTCTACCTGTTTACCTGTGTTCTCTTCAAATTCTTTGAGAGTGTTTTTTATGTCCTTCTTAAAGTCCTCTATCATCATCATTAGAAGTGATTTTAGATCTGAATCTTGCTTTCCTGGTGATATGGGGAATTCAGGACTTTCTATTGTGGGAGAACTGGGTTCTGATCATGCCAAGTACCCTGGGTTGCTGATGCTTATGTTCTTGTGCTTGCCTTTCACCATCTGGATCTCCTTAGTGCTACCTGCCCTGTCTCTGACTGGAGCCTGTCTTTCCTATTACCTTGGTTGTGTCAGAAGTGTGTGGGGTGGGTGTTGCTGCTGGAGTTAGAACTGAGGCCCAAGATTTGCTCAGTGCTCAGGCACAGACAGGAAGGAACCAGTGCTCCAGGCCAGGAGTGAATTCCTGGCTCCCAATGGGTCCCAGTTACTCCCTGTTTGGGGTGGGTGTTGCTGTCTCCTTACCTGAGATACTGCTGGGGTTAGAGCTCCTGGGAGATCTGCCTCCTCTGGGTTTGGTGGGATTGGGTGCAGAGCTGAAGCCTGAGATCTGCTGAGTCAATTCCTCATTTTTGAACACTGTAGCTTCAGCTCAGAGTTCTGTGATTTCTCCAGAAAGATTGCTGGAGAACCTCACTTCTCAGTTATCTGCTGCACTGTAGCAAAGCATCCAAGCTCAGCATCTGGAGAAACCAACCACTGATATTCCACAGTATGTGTGACATCAAGAGTCCCTGGCTGACCCTGGCTCAGGACCAAACTCAGGTCCTGTTTTCTTTTCGCTGTGTTTTCTCAAGGCTTCTCTAGAGCTGAGGTCACATAAGATATGCCTTCCTCATGTGGCAGCTGGGAAAGGCCTCAGGTTCCGGCTGGCTGTCTCCAGGAGTCCTCTGTCCTTATTTCCCTAGGTCTCTCTGAGATTGTTTTTGACAGAGCAGCTTAGTTCCCCAGAGCCAGCCATCAAAAGGGAGGGGGGGGGGGAAGAAAATGATAGAATATTACAGGATGATCCTGAACACCTAAGAGGATGGAATTAATCCATACCTAGCACGGGCAGAGCTGCAAATCTGTGAATACTCACTCTAAATACAATGTTACTTCAACATCCTGTGAGTCAGACTGACTTTTAGTGATTTTCTTTTTCTAACTCTTTAGTTAAAAAAACATAACTTATAATTTGATACAACAAAGAAAGATACAAGTTTCTCAGTTTTTCACTAAAGGCCTTTACAATAATGTGTTTTTAAGTTCGACTTGTGTCTTAATTGTCGTTTGCTTGCTGTGAAGAGACCTCAGAATCATGGCAACAACAACAACAACAACAACAACAACAACAACAACAACAGAAACAACAACCGAAATCTTTTAACCGGGGGTTGAATATACTTTCAGAGGTTTAGTTCATTGTCCGAGTGGAGGGAGGCATGCTGGCAGAGAGTTAGGCATGGTGTAGGAGCAGTGCTGGGGGCTCTACATCTGCTTCCTCAGGCAGCAGGAAGGCAGCCTGTGAGCCTGGCTTGGGCTTTGGAAACTTGGAAGCCCAACCCCAGTGACACACACACCTCCTAATCCATTAGATAGTGCCACTCCCTAATGACCAAGCATTCCATGTCTATGGGCCTGTGGGGGCCATTTTCATTCAAAACTACCATATTCTTCTACCTGGCCCACAGGCTTGTAGCCAAATTATAATGTAAAAGGAACTCAGTCCAACTTTGAAGTTCTTACAGTCTGTCAGTCTCGACACTTTAAAAATTCAAAGTTCACAGTCTCTTCTGAGACTCAAGACAATTTCTTAGCTGCAAAACCTCTATAAAGAAAATCAAAAAGCAGGTCACATACTTCCAATATACAATGGCACAGGATGTACATTTCTGTTTCAAAAGGAAGGAAAAGTAACAAAGTGAGAAAATACTGGACCACAGCCTAAAATCCAGCTGGGCAAACTGCATCTCCATGTCTGATGCCAAAGCTCTATTTAGATCTTCAACTCCTGTCAGCTGTGTTGTTGCCACACAGTTCTCTCTCTCAGGCAGGTTCATACCTGTTAGCAGCTTTTCCTTTGGAATACAGGAAGACTGGCATCCCCCAATCTTGGGTTCTCCAGCAAAATCCAGGATTCTCTCTCCCAGCTTTGCTCAATGGGCTCTCTGGGCCTCCATGGAGGGACAATGTGGACAGATAACAGGAGGGAGAGTCCATAAGGCAGAAGAAAGCTGCCAAGCTCTGTCGCTTGCTGTGGCTGGAACTTGGCCTCCTCGTTTGCTTACAGCCTGATCACCTCTGTGGGTTTTTTTCTTCACCGATTAAGCTTTTCTTTAATTCTCATTCATAGATAGGAAGCTAGCTTTGTGGGGCTTGTCCCTTTCTTCCACATAGCCCACACAGTAAACTTCTGTAAAGTTTACTTCTTTAGCACTGGACTTAGCTCCATTACACTCCATGTCCTTCCTTTTCCCCTCACACTTTGCATTTCTCCTTACATTGTCCGCTCCTTTCCATGATACAGCTGCATG
>NW_023046304.1:0-60749 GCF_011762505.2 Arvicanthis niloticus
TCTATCTTCTCCTGACAGCTTCCTGTTTTGGATTCTAAGAAGAAATTAAGCATCTTTGGAGTTACTCCAGTTGTGGTGAGACAGTCACTAGGCAAGAACTGCCTCTTTTCATTTACAGACAAATTACTGTTCAGAAAAGGACACACTTGTGGAATAGTCGACTGATTATATCTGCCAAGACAGAGTATCAGCCCTTAATAATTCTGCATCACTAGGTCTGTCAGATGATCCTGGGCCAGAAGGCTGAAGATCAGATGCTCCAATGTTTTGTAGTATAGGGACTGTCTGGGTGTTCAGCAGTCTCTATAAATTGGCTAAGTTTTAGAAGCTATGCTTTGTGCTTCCCATAATTTCAGTTAACTCAGTCATTCTGGATTTCTGATGGGTTGAAAACTTATAGTCTCATAGCCATCCTGTTTATTTACTTTGAGAGAAAAGATTTGAGAGGATGGTTTTCAGCTAACATTCATTCTAAAGCCAAGAAAAAAGCCAGGTTCATAACTAAGTCTTTTATTTAGGAGAGAGGGCAGAGGTTCTGGTTAGT
Organism: Arvicanthis niloticus; assembly: GCF_011762505.2. NCBI lineage: Eukaryota > Metazoa > Chordata > Mammalia > Rodentia > Muridae > Arvicanthis > Arvicanthis niloticus. The sequence goes on from NW_023046304.1 coordinate 545, forward strand.
CAACAAAATGATGGACTGGGTACTAGGTCTATCTTGTACCTTACTGACACAAATTGGCATAATTATGCTCTAATTGTATTTTGAGAGAAAAGTTTTATTTTAATAGGAAGGGTGATGTGTAGGAGGAGCTAAGGTGGGAGGAGTACCGAGAGGAAGAGAAGGAGTAAGGAGAGGAGGGAGCAAAGAGGATGACCTAGAAGGAGAGAGAGAGAGAGAGAGAGAGAGAGAGAGAGAGAGAGAGAGGAACATGAAGGCAGATGTTCGAGTGTCTCTGCCAGTCAAAGATAGTTGATATATCTAGGTTGGGTATTGGGTTGCACTTCTGATTGTATGAGCATCATGTTATTGAGCATTACCAAACTTATAAAGCCCTTGATTAACATTAAAAAATTGTATAAAAGCAAAAAGGAGGAGGGGGATTGAATAGGGGTTTTCTAGGGAGGGAAAATGGGGAAAGGGGATGTCATCAGAAATGTAAATAAAATATCCAATGAAAAATAAATAAATAAAATTTTAAAAAGAGAAAACAAAAAAAAGAAAGAAAGAAAAAAGAAATACCCAATGACTGTAGCTTTTCTCAGGACACTGCCTGAATGGCACAGTGATGGGGGTGTGCTTTGTGTCTAGTGGAGATTTCCAAGGAAGGAAGGAAAAAAGGAAGGAAGGAAGGAAGGAAGGAAGGAAGGAAGGAAGGAAGGAAGGAAGGAAAGGAGGGAGGGACGGGAGGGAGAGAGGGAGGGAGAGAACAGGAGAAAGAAAAGGAGAAAAAGCTCAAAACACCAGCACTACATTGAAAAATTGCCTCCAGTAAGAAAAAGAACAAAGGAAGCACCTGAGTGGGAGTATATGAATTACCCCGCAATTCTTTGGTAGAAAAATGGAATATGGTTAAGGGAAGAGAATAAGGCTGTAAAACAATTCAAAACAAACAAAAAACAATAAGAACTTATATATTAGGTGTTTTTTTCTTCTACTAGAAATAAAATAAACACAAAAATATTTTGTAACCAGGTTAATCACACATGATCTTTCTCTGGGACCCAGAATTCAGGAATTAAATATTTATGGAATGACCTGAAAATGGGAAAATATTGGAGGACCAAGAAAAATAAGATACATTCTCTTTTTTTCCACAGCAAAAAGAAAGAGATTATTCAGACTTATGATTCAAAAAGGATAAGAGTCCTCCCTGGCAGGAAATCATTGCAGCATGTAGCAAGTACGGCAGCATGAAACAGGAATCTGGGAGCTCACATTTCACCACTGAAAAGAAGCACGGTAGACAAACTGGAAATGGGTAGGAGGTTTAAGTTGTCAACATGATATACATCCTCTAACAGAGAGCTACCAACTGGGAACCAAGTGTTCAAACAATCCCTCCATGGGGAGCATTCTCATTCAAAGCTGCCACAACTATAAGAAGGTACTTTCTTGATCTCAAGGAGCTCTGAATCAGAGTGGCATGAACTGATAAATGATAGTCTGAAAGATCACTGGCAGGGGGGGGCTTCTGGGATAGCTCAGTGGGATAGAATGTGCTCAGCACAGGGAGGCATTGGGTTCAACTTCAGCATCCTACATGCCTCCAAGATGAGGGCAGGGGTAGAGAGTTGAATGGAAGGGGCTATATCGTATTTTATGGTTTGTTCAAGGACAAGTAAGTCAAACTTGATTCTTCCTCCTCTATACCTTGAACCAGCAGTTAAACCTACAGGTTACAGGGAAACTACAACCCTTTCTATTCTTTCTTGAAAATCTTCCAGGTTGTACTTCCCATCGCCATATCCCTAGAGTGCTGCATCAAACAGACCCCAGGATTATTTATTCTGTATACTAATCAGCTCTACATAGGCTGCTTCCCAGGAAAAAGAGCCAGAAGCCACAGCACATGCTTCAAAAGAAAAAAAAAAATCTCTGCAGTTCCTGCATTATTCAGGATACCATTAAAATGAGACTCACGACTCACAGGGCAAATTAATTTTAATTTTAAACAGGCAACATTTTTAACTGTTCATTTCCTTGAAATGTATCTATCCTGGCATTTTTATCATCTGAAGAGTAAGTAAAGCTTACAGCGAAAAGAGGGGAAAAATGGCAAGCTCCTATTCTAGAACTCTAATGTCCAAGAAGGAACCTGCCAGAGAGAGCAGAAGTCAAATCGGCTATTCTTAGAGGGCATATATCCTGAAAACCCAGCATGGGTCTTAAACAACTCAGTGCTAAAAAATCCACTTTCCCTTTGCTTTTGTCACAGTGACAGGGGGACAGCTGTCTGAAACCCAGTCAGTGCCTTCAGAACATAGCACATTAACTCTGCATCCCATTTCCACACTATGGCTCCAGGAAAACAGAAGCTGTGGCCTGTGCTACTGACTCCCAAGCACAAAGCTGTCCTCAGCTCAGGAACTGCGTTGTGGTCCTTTGCGTTCCCATCATCAAACCTGCGGTGTCTCCAGTAAACTTACTTTGCTTATCTGAATTTATATAGAATTTCACAGCTCCTTAGTTGAAGTGGTCTTTGAATATCGGAGTAAAAAATAAAATCCTCAATTGTTGCCTAAGCTTTGTCTTAGAAATGTTTACTGTTTCTAACGTTCCTTTTATTCAGACTTTCAAAAAGAACTGAAGTGGCTGTCAGGTATACCTGAGGTCGAAAGGGCTGAGGCAGCCATAGTGCAGGGCTAACATGGACTATCTCCACAACCTAGAAGAACCAAGAAGGTTCTTGGGTATGCATCTAAATTACCTCTCTGCCCGTGGCTTCTCACTTCCTAAGAATCATAATAAAAGGAAAATAAATATGTTTTGGAGTTCCCCACAAACCTACCAATCTCACCAGCCATTTATCTGTGTCATGATATGGGAGACAGGGTTAAGAAGAAAGGAATTGTCTTGTTCAGAGCCTCTCCCTGGGCTCTCTACCTGATGGTATTTCTGGACCCCAGGGTTTTCTTGCCACTGTGTAAACAGAAACTCCCGTTTCCTCTTCTGTCAGAAGCTTTCACACTCATCAAAGAACCTGCCTGTGTCACCACAAGACTCATCCTCTCAAGTAGTAGCCCCGGTGGCCTGAGAAATGACCTTGTCCATTCCTCTTCCACCCCCTCACAGCCATGGTCCTTCACCTGAGAACGTGACGGTATCTGACTACATCTCCTATTTCTGTTGCTCTTTCCCCCGAGTGTCTCTGACTTCATTTTGACTTTCCTTCTCTTGATCCACATTCCATAGGGATTTTGTTTTTGAAAGTATCCATATTCTGTTTTGTTTTGTTTTTTACTTATTCACTTTATATCCTGCATACTGCACCCCTCCTGGTCACCACCTCCCACAATCCTCTCCTCTCTACCCTTCTCTTCTGAGTGGGTAGGGCCCCCTGGGTATCTGCCCACACTGGAACTTTACATCCCTGCAAGACTAGGCACTTCTCCCACTGAGGTCTGACAAGGTAGCCCAGGTAGAAGAACACATCCCAGGTACAGGCAACAGCTTTTGGGATTCCCCTCACCCTCCCTTCTCCAGTTGTTCAGGACCTACATGAAGACCAAGCTACACATCTGTTACATAGGAGCAGGGAGACCTAGGTCCAGTCCGTGTATGTTCTTTGGTTGGTGGTTCAGACTCTGAGAGCCCCAAGGGTCCAGGTTAGTTGACTTTGTTGATATTCCTGTGGAATTTCTAACACCTTAGGGACTCACAATCCTTCCCCCCTATTCTCCCATCAGAATCACCACTCTCCATACACTGTTTGGCTGTGGGTGTTTTGTATCTGTCTGAGTCAGCTGCTGGGCAGAGTGTCTTGGGAGGATAACTTGCTCCTGTTTGCAAGCATGACATAGTATCGTTAATAATGTTAATGATCAGTGCTTGCCCATTGGAGGGGTCTCAAGTTGGGCCAGTTATTGTTTGGCCATTCCCTCAGTCTCTCCTCCCTCCCCCATGCCTACATTACTTGTAGACACGCTAAAAATTGGATTTAAAGTTTTGTGGGTTAAAAGTATCCGTATTCTAACTCCATCTCCATCCTCCAACTCCATCCACATCTTTACAACTCTTTCTGCAATACTCTTCTCTCTCTCTCTCTCTCTCTCTCTCTCTCTCTCTCTCTCTCTCTCTCCTTCCTTCCCTTCTTCCCTTCCTCCCTTCGTCCCTCCCTTCCTCCCTCTCTCTCTCCTACAAATAATAAAGACTTACTCACTTTTCAGGTCTTTCCCAGGAACAGCTCTTTCATGGGGTCTTCCATTGTTTTCATGGAGTTTATCATCATCTTCAGGCTCCTACCGTTCTGTGTGTGTTTTCCTTTCTAAATCAACATTCTCAAATTACATAGCCTATCCCATATCAATCATTCACTATAGGAGTCTCAACTTTGTCAATTAAACTTGGTGTTCCTTAGGAGAAAGAGGCTGTGTATGATTCATCTTTGAATTCCAGTGAGGATTTATGAAGCATTCAGCAAACTTTCAAGAAATGAACTAGTCAAAAATAAAGTTTAATAATTAATATCGAGGAATGAAATCGGGGTAGCTTAAATTTTATTCTGCATTCTCTCAACAGCTTCTTGTTGTTGTTGTTAAATGATAGTCTTTTAATTTTTTTTAAATGCTACATGTATTTATTTATTCAAGGTGTATATGTTTGTGTTTAAGTATGTGTATGTGCACATGTATGCAAATACCCATGGAAGTCAAAAGGGCATCAGATCCTCCAAAACTAGACTTACAGGTAGCTGTGAGGCATCATGTGAGTGCTAAAGACCAAACTGGGTTTTCTGCAAAAAACATTATGTGCTCTTAAGCTATCTCTCTATTCTCTGAATATTATTTATGTCACTTCTAAGCAATTTTCTAAGAAAAAATAACTCTCAACTACTTTCAATCTTATAGCAGTCATATTTCCTGTAAATTAATAAATTAGCATTATGTTTATATCAATCTTATATGGATGTGACTAATGTAAGTTAGTCCTCGTGAGGCTGATAACCTGCAAGCACATTAACAAAGCACTTTAAGATTCAGTGATAATAAGTAAGATCAGTCTTTCAAATCTAGGTGGATGTAGCCAGTCAACTTCTGTCTTTATGGAATTGTTAAACTATAAATTGTGAGGCTTCAACCACTGAGACTTAAATTTGGTACTTGTATAGCAATGGCCTAACATAGATGACGAGTTACAACTCTACAAGACTGCTACTCTTAGCCTAAATAAGTGAATTCAGATAGAGAAAATGACTTGGTTTGTAGCATAAGTATCATAATGAATCATAACTTCTACCTGTTTGCATTGTCTGTTGAAGCATAAGTCAGCAGGGACTCAGGCAGAGTTAATGCAACAAGGAATATGGAAGAACTTAGGTTAAATTCCTGTACTGAAAAAAAATAAAATAAAGAAAGAGAAGAAAAGCCGGGCGGTGGTGGCGCACGCCTTTAATCCCAGCACTTGGGAGGCAGAGGCAGGCAGATTTCTGAGTTCGAGGCCAGCCTGGTCTACAGAGTGAGTTCCAGGACAGCCAGGGCTACACAGAGAAACCCTGTCTCGGAAAAACCAAAGAGAGAGAGAGAGAGAGAGAGAGAGAGAGAGAGAGAGAGAGAGAGAAAAGCAAAATACATTAAACAAAATGCAGCCACAACCCATTTGTTATCCAATACATAAGTTCTCTTGAGGCTCGGAAAAACCAAAGAGAGAGAGAGAGGAGAGAGAGAGAGAGAGAGAGAGAGAGAGAGAGAGAAAAGCAAAATACATTAACAAAATGCAGCCACACCCATTTGTTATCCAATACATAAGTTCTCTTGAGGCTCACCATGCTGCAGACTGCAATGCAGTGGCTTCCATTTTTATGAACTTCTCCTTTCACATTTTCATTTAGTAGGGACTATTTCAGACACCAAAGCAGTTTTTGTTACAATTAAATCTTTTGACAAATTAAGATGAACAGAATTCATCTAAATAAAGAATGTTGGCTTGCTTAGAACCAAAAGATGTTCAGAAAACTCTACACTGAAGTATAAAAGGGATGTCTATAGAATGAACCCAAAAGGAGAAATCATCTCACTGGACCTGGTAGAGAAATAACCTAGCTGGTTATGGCTAGACATCTGCTTTATTTGAGAATAATGTGATCAGGTATATGCCTTACTTGAGCATAGTGGGATAAGCTCATTGTCTGTGGTTGACAGAAGCATAAGAAGTGACTGGATGAAACATGATGTAATGGTTCACATTGATTGTCAACTTGGCAGGGTGTACAGTCACCTAGGAAACAAGCCTCTGGTCATTCCTGTTAAGGATTTCTAAATTATGTAAGCCTCTTGGCATAGCCATGAGGGAATATCCAGATTAGGAATTCTAGTAAGCAACATTCCATGGCTTGGGTTTAGGCCTGAATAACAAGAAGAAAGCAGGCTGAGAACCAGCAAGGATCCCTCTGTGCTTCCCAATTGCAAGAGCAGCATGATCAGCCTTCTCAAACTCTTGCAACTATGACTTCCCTACTACAGTGGACTTCGTCCACAAGCTATAAGTCAGAATTGCTTTTGTCAGGGTATTTTATCACAGCAGGTAGCCAACATACCTGGCTGTAAATAGATTTCAGTTAGATTTTTGACTTGTCCTTATACTAAGATAAATTGCATTGTAATAAATTGTTATGTAAGAACTCATGATAAAGAAACAGCCTCTAAGGCACCCTGTTTATTTAATTTAAGATTATTGGCAATACTGGAGTAAATAAACATAGTGCTGTTTTCGACGGTCTGGTAGAAGAGAGGCAGGCTTAAATAAAGACCTAAGCTATATTGAAGAGAATTGGCAAGACCTGTGGGAGTTCTGGGTAAACATTTGTCTGTGCATACAGCAGTTACTCTAGGAGTTTCAGGAAGGCTTTACAGATAATGTCAGCCGAGGCTAAAAAGAGAAGTAGAGTGTTCAGACAAGGAACATTATTTTGAGCAAGATGAATATATGGGCAAAACATAAATACTGACGGGGCTCAGACTAGAGGGGAGAAAGCTATGTGTGGGAAAGGAAGGAATGCAGAGAAAGGTGTCTCTTTCCTCTGAAGCTTGTACTGGGCACTTTAATGCCTGGAATCTCTGCTGCAAACACTAGCTCACTTATCATCTTACAATTGCTAATGCAATGTAGGTTTTCTAGACCAAATGTGACCCAGGTACCTTTGATTGTTGATATACTGTGTTTCCATGAAGTCAGTTTACTTTCTTGTTGGTAACTGATCAACCTAATAAAAAGAAAGGTCCCAATGCTCAAACGCACTCCTTGGTGAAAAGCAACCTAAACCTCCCATGCTAATGAGTTGGAAGAATCAATATTGTGAAAATCACTATACCACCAAAACAATCTCCAGAATCAATGTAATCCCTATTAAAATTCCAAAATTGAAAATATATATATATATATTAAAATGCATATAGAAACAAAAATTCCTGGAATACCCATGGTAATCATAGCAAGAATAATAATGCCATGCTTCCTGCTGTACAACAGAATTGTATGTGTGTAGTTATAAGCACTAAAATAGATCAATGAAACAAAATAAATGACTCAAGCCCATGTAGCTACTACAGCCAGGCTTTTTGTAAAGGGTGTCAGAAAGATACATTGAAAAAAAAGAAAGCCTCTTCCACAAATGATGCTATGTAAAGTGGGTATTCACATGCAGAAGCATGAAACAGTATCTCTATCTCTCAATTTGAATGTAAATTAGTTCCAAATGAGTCAGACATTCATATAAACCCTAAAACTCTAAAAGTGACAGAAGAAAATTAGGAAACATGCTTTAGGACAAAGGGATAAACCAGCACTCTGAGTGGGATTCATCCTAGCCACTTGGAATTACTGCCAATTACTGGCAAACTGGACCTCATGAAATTAAAAGGCTTCTGGGAAGAAAAAAACAAACACCAGAATACAGAAACACCCTACAGATGAATAAAAAAAAAAAATGTAGTTCTACAACTGAAAGTGAAATTCCCAAATTAAAGTCAATAAAACTTTTAGAAACACTAACTGGTTTTGGCTGAAGACCTATTGTTAGCTTTAAAGTAATAATATGAACTCACTTCAAATTAATCCATCTCCTTTTTTATTTGCTTTTTATTTTTTGAGACTAAATGGTGTGGCAACTGTATATCTAGGAATGTAATTTTTGATTGCAAATACTGTTTGGTGAAATTAAGTAAGTTCCAACTACTACAAATACTCATGTAATGGACTCCACATACATGGACACCACTATTAAAGACAATTCAAAAATCTATGTATGGCCCAAACCTAGAGAATTAATCCTTGGAAAGAGAAAGACACCCTTTATGCCCAATAGAATAAACTTCATCACAGTCTGTTAACAATTAGTAGACAATAAATTTCTAAGAGGTGGATCTTGGATCTATCTCTCATAATTTAAGTCACAGAATTTTTCCCAGAAGGCAGATAATTCTTCCCAACTAGAGAACTTGAGCTGAGAGTCCTTAAATCTCCTAAAACAAATGACCTTTGTAGAGAGAGCACTAATCTAAGGTTATTAGATCAAGTAGACAAAGATAAAATTAATCATACAGTGTACACCCAAGATCTTTCTAATTTGACCACACAAATGCTCAGAAGTAGAATATTATATGATTTCTGTCTGTCACTCTTATTTTAATTTTTATCAGTTACTGACATTAGTTACCATAGATTGATAGCAGATTTTTGGCATCATAACCATCTTGAAAAGTTATTTGAATACATACCGTTCTATATAGAATTATCTGGATCTACTGGAATATTCTTACAGATTTACTTATCCCTAAATTACACTGACATGAATTTGCCAAATATAAACAATACTTCAGATAAAAGACTGATAAAGATTCATCTAAACATTCAAAGACCCAGTATAAGAGATCATTCTAACTCAAGGTCAGTGGCAAAGGACCCTTCCTGTCTGCACCTGTGCCTGGAGCAGCCCTAAGGCTTCAGCTTTGCACCCAAACCCACAAAATTCAGAGGAGGCAGGACTTCTAGGAGTTCTAAGACACCCAGGAGTGTAGTTGAGTAAGCTGCAATCCCCCCTTCCCAAACAGGAAGTAATTTGGGACCCAATGGGACCCAGGAACTCCCTCAAGTCCAGTGGCACAAGATCCTTCCTGTCTGCTCCTGTGCCTGGAGCAGCTGTAAGGCTTCAGCTTTGTACCCAACCCCTAAAACCCAGAGGAGACTGGACTCCCAGGATTTCAGGAGCCCAGAAGCAGCCTGACTCCCAGGAGTCTGTCTGTGCATACAGCAGTTACTCTAGAAGTTTCAGGAAGGCTTTACAGATAATGTCAGCCAAGGCTAAAAAGATAAGTAGAGTGTTCAGACAAAAAAGATTATTTTGAGCAAGATGAATATATGGGGAAAGCATTAAAAACAGACGGGGCTCAGACTAGAGGACATAAATAACTCCTTCAAAAAAATACAGGAGAACACATATAAACAGGTAGAAGACCTTAAAGAGGAAACACAAAAATCCTTTAAATAATTACAAGAAAACACAACCAAACAGGTGAATAAATTGAATAAAATAATTCAGGACATAAAAATGGAAGTAGAAACAATAAAGTCATCGCAAAGGGAGATAGAAAACCTAGAGAAGAGTTCAGGACTCATGGATGCAAGCATCACCATCAGAATACAAGAGAGAAGAGAGAATCTCAGCTGCAGAAGATACCATAGAAAACATTGACACAACTGTCAAAGAAAATACAAAATGCAAAAAACTCCTAACCAAAAGCATACAGGAAATTCAGAATATAATGAGAAGATCAAACCTAAGAATAATAGGTATAGAAGAGAGTGAAGATTTCCAACTTAAAGGGCCAGTAAATATCTTCAACAAAATTATAGAAGAAAATTTCCCTAACCTAAGGAAAAAGATGCCTAAGAACATACAAGAAGCCTACAGAACTCCAAATAGACTAGATCAGAAAAGAAATTTGCCCCATCACATAATAATCAAAACATCAAATGCACAAAACAAAGAAAGAATATTAAAAGCAGTAAGGTAAAAAGGTCAAGTAACATATAAAAGCAGACCTATCGGAATTAAACCAGACTTCTCTCCAGAGACTATAAAAGCCAGAAGATCCTGGACAGATATCATACAGACCCTAGGAGAACACAAATGCCATCCCAGGTTACTATACCTAGCAAAACTCTCAATTATCATAGATGGAGAAACCAATATATTCTATGACAAAACCAAATTTACACAATATCTTTTCACAAATTCATCCCTAAAAAGGACAATAGAGGGAAACCACCAACACAAGGAGGGAAATTATACCCTATAAAAAGGAAGAAAGTAATCTTCTTTCAACAAAAGAAGATAGCCACACAAACATAATTTCACTTTTAATAACAAAATAACAGGAAGCAACAATCACTTTTCCTTAATATCTCTTAACATCAATGGACTCCATTCCCTAATGAAAAGACATAGACTAACAAACTGGATACGTAAACAGGACCCAAACATTTTGCTGCATACAGAAAACGCACCTAGTGACAAAGACAGACACTATCTCAGAATAAAAGGCTGGAAAACAATTTTCCAAGCAAAGGGTCCAAAGAAACAGGCTAATTATTCTAATGTCAAATAAAATTGACATTCAGCCAGAAGTTATCAAGAAAGATAAGCATGGACACTTCATACTCATCAAAGGAAGAATCAACCAAGATAAAATCTCAATACTAAACATCTATGCACCAAATGCAAGAGCACCCATATGCATAAAAGAAACTTTGATAACGCTCAAAGCACACACTGCACCTCACACAATAGTAGTGGGAGACTTCAACACCACATGCTCATCAATGGACAGATCATGGAAACAGAAACTGAACAGAGACACAGTAAAACTACAAGACGTTATAAACCAAATGGATTTGGCAGATATTTATAGAACATTTCATCTAAAAACAAAAGAATATACCTTCTTCTTAGCACTTCATGGTACCTTTTCCAAAACTGACCATATAATTGGTCACAAAACAGGCCTTGACAGATACAAGAAGATTGAAATAATCCCCTGCATCGTAACAGATCACCATGAGCTAAAGCTGGTCTTGAATAATGATGAAATCGATGGAAAGCCCACATACACAGAAAAAACTGAACAATGATCTACTCAATGATAACTTGGTCTGGAAGAAATAAAGAAAGAAATTAAAGACTTTTTGGGATTTAATGAAAATGAGGACACTTCATACCAAAACTTGTGGGACACAATGAAAGCAGTGTTAAGAGGAAAACTCATAGCTCTAAGTGCCTATAAAAAGAAACTGGAGAGAACACACAGTAGCAACTTGACAACACACCTGAAAGCTCTAGAACAAAAAGAAGCAAATGCACCCAAAAGGAGTAGATGGCAGGAAATAATCAAGCTCAGGGCTGAAATCAACCAAGTAGAAACAAAAAGAACTATACAAAATATCAACAAAACCAAGAGCTGGTTCTTTGAGAAAATCAACAAGATAGCTAAACCCTTATCCATACTAACCAGAGGGCAGAGATGGTGTCCAAATTAATAAAATCAGAACTGAAAAGGGAGACATAACAACAGAAACTGAAAAAATTCAAAAAGTCATCAGATCCTACTACAAAAGCCTATACTCAACAAAACTGAAAAATCTGGATGAAATGTACAACTTCCTAGACAGATACCAGACACAAAAGTTAAATCAGGATCAGATAAACCATCTGAATAGTCCTATAACCACTAAAGAAATAGCAGCAATCTCTCTATCAACAAAAGCCCAGGACCAGATGGTTTTAGTACAGAATTCAATCATACCTTCCAAGAAGACCTAATACCAATTGTTTATAAACTATTCCACAAAATAGAAACAGAAAGAACACTACCCAATTTGTTTTATGAAGCCACAATTACACTCATTCCTAAACCACAAAAAGATCCAACAATGAAAGAGAACTTCATACCAATCTCCCTTATAAATATCGATGCAAAAATAATCAATAAAATTCTCTCAAACCAAATTCAAGAACACATCAAATAATCATCCACCATGATCACGGTTCAGGGATGGTTCAATATACAAAAATCCATCAACATAATCCACTATATAAACTAACTCAAAGGGAAAAAAACCACATGATCTTCTCACTAGAGGCTGAGAAAGCATTTGACAAAATTAAACACCCCTTCATGGTAAAAAGTCTTGGAAAGAACAGAAATCCAAGGCCCATACCTAAACACAGTAAAAAGCAATATACACCATACAGTAGCCAACATCAAACTAAATGGAGAGAAACTTGAAGTAATCCCACTAAAATCAGGGACTAGAGATAGCTGCCCACTCTCTCCCTATCTATTCAATATAGTACTTGAAATCTTAGCCAGAACAATTAAATAACAAAGGGAGACTAAAGGGATAAAAATTGGAAAGGAAAACATCAAAAGATCACTATTTGCAGATCATATGATAGTATACTTAAGTGACCCCCAATATTCCACCAGAAAACTCCTAAACCTGATAAACATCTTCAGCCAAGTGCCTGGATATAAAATTACCTCAAACAAATCAATAGCCTTCCTCTACTCGAAGGATAAATAGTCTGAGAAAAAATAGGGCAATGACACCCTTCACAATAGCCACAAATCATATAAAATACCTCGGAGTGAATCTAACCAAGTAAGCAACAGATATGTATGACAAGAACTTCAAGTCCCTGAAGAAAGAAATCAAATATCTCAGAAGATGAAAATATCTCTAATGTCCATGGATTAGCAGGAATAATATAGTAAAAGTGGCCATCTTGCCAAGAGCAATCGACAGATATAATGTAATCCCCATTAAAATTACAACTCAATTCTTCACAAAGATAAAAAGAGCAATTCTCAAATTCATTTGGAATAACAAAAAACCCAGGATAGCGAAAACTATTCTCAACAATAAAAGAACATCTGGGGGAATCACCATCCCTGACCCCAAGCTGTACTACAGAGAAGTAGTGATAAAAACTGCATGGTATTGGTACAGAGATGGGCAAGACGATCAATGGAATAGAATTGAAGTCCCAGAAATGAACTCATATACATATAGTCACTTGATCTTTGACAAAGGAACTAAAACCATTCAATGGAAAAAAGACAGCATTTTCAACAAATGGTGCTGGTTCAACTGGAGGTCAGCATGTATAAAAGTATAAATTAATCCATTCTTATCTCCTTGTACAAAACTCAAGTCCAAGTGGATCAAGGACCTCCAAATAAAACTGGACACAGTGAAACTAACAGAAGAAAAAGTGGGAAAGAACCTCGAACACACGGGCACAGGAAAAAGTTCCTGAACCCACCAATGGCTTATGCTCTAAGATCAAGAATTGACAAATGGAACCTCATAAAATTGCAAAGCTTCTGTAAGGCTAGGGACACTGTCAATAGGACAAAATGGCCACCCACAGATTGGGAAAAGATCTTTACCAGTCCTACATCTGAAAGAGGGCTAATATCCAAAATTTACAAAGAACTCAAGAAATTAGACTCCAGACAATCAAATAACCCTATTAAAAATGGAATACAGAGTTCAACAAAGAATTTTTAATTGATGAATATCAAATGGCTGTGAAGGACCTAAAGAAATGTTCAACATCTTTAGTCATCAGAGAAATGCAAATCAAAACAACCCTGAGATTCTACCTCACACCAGTCAGAATAGCTAAGATTAAAATCTCAGATGACAGCAGATGCTGGTGTGGATGTGGAGAAAGAGAAACACTCTTCCATTGTTAGTGGGATTGTAATCTTGTACAACCACTCTGGAAATCAGTCTGGCAGTTCCTCAGAAAATTGCACATAATATTACCTGTGGATCCAGCAAAACCACTCCTTGGCATATACCCAAAAAAATGCTCCAACATATAGCAAGGACACATGCTCCACTATGTTCATAGCAGCCTTATTTATAATCGCTAGAAGCTGGAAAGAACCCAAATGTCCTTCAACAGAGGAATGGATACAGAAAATGTGGTACATTTACACAATGGAGTACTACTCAGCTATTAAAAACAATGACTTCATGAAATTCTTAGGCAAATGGATGGAACTATAAAATATCATCCTGAGTGACGTAACCCAATCACAAAAGAACACACATGGTATCCACTCATTGATAAGTGGATATTAGTCCAAAATCTCACAATATCCAAGATGAAACTCACAGACCACATGAAGCTCATAAAGAAGGAAGACCAAAGTGTGGGTGCTTCCATCCTTTTTAGAAGGAGTATCAAAATACTCACAGGAACAAATATCAGACAATGTGTGGGACAGAAACTGGAGGAGAGACCATCCAGAGACTGCCCCACCTGGAGATCCCTCCCAGAAGCAATTACCATATGCAAACACTGTTGTGGATGTTAGGAAGTGCATGCTAACAGGAGCCTGAGATACCTGTCTCCAGAGAGGCACTGCCAGAGCCTGACATATATAGAGGTGGATGCTCACAGCAAACCATCAAACTGATCACAGGGTTTCCAGTGGAGGAGTTAGAAAGAAGACTGAAGGAGTTGAAAGGGCTTACTGCCCCATGGGGAGAGCAACAATATCAACCAACCAGAGCTCCCTGGGTCTAAACAGCTAGTCTTATAACACATAAGGAGAAACCCATGTCTCTAGCTGTATTTGTAAAAAAGTATGGACTTGTTGGGCATCAGTGGGAGAGGAGGGCCTAGACCCCTTGAATGCTGGATGGCCAGTGAGGGGGAATTTGAGGGAGGGGAGGTGGGAGTGGTAGATGGGTGGGGCACACCCTCATAGAAATAGGAGGAAGGAGGATAGGTTAAGGGGTTTCTGGGGGTGGGGAATGGGGAAAAGGTATAACCTCTGAAATGTACATAAATAAAGTACCCAATAATTAAAACAAAAAAAAAAAAGAAAAGAAAAGAAAAACAAACAAAAAAACAGATAATGGAACTGGCTTTGAGGTTTTTTTTTTTTATTAGATATTTTATTTACACTTCAGATGCCATCCCCTTTCCCCATCCCCCCCCCTTAGAAAACTCCTATCCCGTGCCCCCTTTTCCTTTTTGCATTTATACATTTTTTTTTAAATAATGTTAATCATAAGCGTTATAAGTTTGGAATTGTTCAATCAGAGGTGTAACCCACTGACCGACCTAGATATAACAACTATCTTTGACTGGTGGAGATACATGAATATCTGCCTCCCTGTCTCCCCCCTCTTTCTCTCTTTCATCACCTAGCTTCTCCTATCCTTCTTCTCCTCCTCTTCTTACTCCTTTTCTTCCTCTCAGTACTCCTCCTACCTTAGCTCCTCCTACACATCACCCTTCCTGTTAAAATGAAACTTTTCTCTCAAAATACAATTAGAGCATAATTATGCCAATTTGTACCAGTGAGGTACAAGATAGTCCTAATACCCAGTCCATCATTTTGTTGACTAACCAGCACCTCTGTCATCTATCCTAACTAAAACACTTAGTTCTGAACCTGGCTTTAGGATGAATGTCAGCTGACGACCATCCACTCAAATCTTTTCTCTTACGATAAATAGCTATAAGTTTTCAACCCCATCAGAAATCCAGAATGACTGAGTTAACTATAATTGTGGGAAGCACAAAGCATAGCTTCTAAAACTTACCCAATTTATAGAGACCTCTGAAACACCTGAAAAGCCTCTATACTACCGAACGTTGGAGCATCAAATCTTCAGCCTTCTGGCCCAGAATCATCTGACAGACCTTGGTGATGCAGGATTATTAAGGACTGATTACTCTGTCTAGGCAGATATAATCAGTCGACTATTCTGCATGTGTGTCCTTTTCTGGACAGTAATTTGTCTGTAGATGGAGAGAGGCAATTCTTGCCTAGTGGCTATTACCACACCACTGGAGTAACTCCAAGGATGCTCAATTTCTTCTTAGAATCCATGACAGGAAGCTGTCAGGAGCAGACAGGTCTCTAATCAATATGAACATTAATATATAAATATTTGTAGCATCAGTTCTATGGACTTCTGATGTTTTGAAAACCAACTATCCATGTAAGGTAACCTGGACTGTTGTCTGTTCACTCCTCTCAGCTATTTCTAAATGAAATATGGAAAACACCCTAACAATAAACTCAAAAATATGAATTTGCTATAGTCCCTTAACTCATAGGTTAACCGTCCCAAATCAGTTTAAAAAGCTAAAAAAGGGCTGGGTCTAGGCATTGTATTCCTAAATGTATTATACAAGCACAATGCCCATGAGTGTATCAATATTCATCTCATTTTTATATTAATAAGAGGCTCGTACCAATGAAAACCTTAAATTTGAGATCAAAGCAAATTTTGTACCATTTAAGAATTTATAACTTCATCTTGATAATAATTATACAGATTTCTACCAGTAGGTTATGGCTATGCAGTAAGTCCTAGCTAATCCCCCCTGTTCCAACAAAACCACTACTTGTCCCTAGAAAGACAGAACATTATTAACCACATTAGTCCCCAAGCTCAGGGAATAGGAGCGCTGACTCTTCTTTAACTTCTTCAAGCTGATTAAGGGCGTTGAGATTTTAGAAGAGGGGTGGGGGGGAGAGTAAGTTGATAAGCCTCTGATGCTGTGTCTTCACTGAATCCAGATGGAATTCCAGGACATCAGAGGTTTGGGCAGTTCTGCTCAGTATGCTTGATGAGTAGATACACCAAGGCTGTGTATTCTGCAATATACAATTCTCAGAACAAGTTTTAGTATCAAGAAAAAAAAAAAATTCCCACCCCCAGGGGGCTGACATTTTGTTTTAAAGATGTTGGTTCTGAAGACCTTTTTTTCCCCCTTCTTAAAATTGGTTGTAGTATTTACGTTTCAGATTTTATCTCCTTAGCCTACTTCCTCCCACCACCCAGAAACCTATCCCATCCCCCTCCTCATGCTTCTATGAGGCAGTGACCACACCTACCCCCTCACTATCCCCTCCCCGCCCTCACATCCCCCCCCCCCACTGTGTGTTCATTCATTCATTTTTCATTCATTTTTTTTATGGGACCAAGAAACTCCTCTCCCACCTATGTCCGACGGGGCCATCCTCCCCTACATATACCTCTGGAGTCTTGGGTCCCTCCCTATGTGTTCCCAGGCTGGTGGTTTAGACCCTGGGGGGCTCTGGTTGTTTGGTATTGTTGCTTTCCACCTGGGGTCAATAACCCTTTCTGCTCCTTCAGTCCTCTCACTAAGTTCTCCATTGGGAAACCCCTGATCATATCTGTGGTTAATTGTGAACATTGTCCTCTGAGTGTTTTAGTCTTTGGCAGACCTCTAAGAAGACAGCTATATCATGTTCCTCACATTATGCACTTCCAGCCATCCACAACAGTGTTTAGATTAGGTGGCTGTACATGGGGTGAATACCCAGGTGGAAAGGTCTCCTGATGGCCCCTCCTTCAGTTTCTGTTCCATGTTTTGTTTCCCTATTTGCTCCCTTGAGCATTTTTATTTCTCGTTCTAAGTAGAGCTGAGGCATCCCCTCTTGGTCTTCCTTCTTCATGAGCTTCATGTGGTCTGTGGGTTGAGTCTTTGCTAATCCAAGCTTTTGGGCTAACATCCGTGGAGATATGTTTGTGTAACTATCTTCTTTTGGGGTTTTTGGAAGATTACTTTCTTGCTTTTTCTAGGTTGTAGTTTCCCTCCTTGTGTTGGAGCTTTCCACCAATTATTCTTTGAAGTGCTGGATTTGTGTTGAGATATTGTGTAAAGTTGGATTTGTCATGGAATATTTTGGTTTCTCCATCAATAATGATTGACAGTTTTGCTGGGTATAGTAGTCTGGGCTGGCATTTGTGTTCTCTTAGGGTCTGTATGATATCGGTCCAGGATCTTCTGGCTTTTATGGTCTCTGGTGAGAAGTCTGGTGTAATTCTTATAGGTCTGCCTTTATATGTTACTTTGCCTTTTTCCCTTACTGCTTTTAGTATTTTTTCTTTGTTTTGTACATTTGATGTTTTGACTATTATATGGCGGGAAGTATTTCTTTTCTGGTCTAAACTATTTGGAGTTCTGTAAGCTTCTTGTATATTTATGGACATCTCTTTCTTTAGGTTAGGGAAGTTTTTCCTCTATAATTTTGTTGAGGATATTTACTGGTCCTTTTAGTTGGGAGTCTTCCCCCTCATCTATACCTATTATCCTTAGGTTTGGCCTTCTCGTTGTGTCTTGGATTTCTTGTATATTTTGGGTTAGTAGCTTTTTGTATTTTGCATTTTCTTTGACAGTTGTGTCAATGTTTTCCATGGTATCTTCTGCACATGAGATTCTCTCTTCCATCTCTTGTATTCTGTTGGTGATACTTGTGTCTATGACTCCTGATCTTTTTTTTAGGTTTTCTATCTCCAGGGTATTGTCCCTTTGTGATTTCTTTATTGTTTCTACTTCCATTTTTAGATCCTGCATGGTTCTGTTTAATTCCTTTTCCCGTTTGGTTGCATTTTCTTGCAATTCCTTAAGGGATTTTTGTGTTTCCTCTTTAAGTGTTTCTATCTGTCTACCAGTGCTCTCCTTAAGTTCTTTGAGAGTGTTATTTATGTCTTTCTTAAAGCCCTCTATCATCATCATGAGAAGTGATTTTAATTCTGATTCCTGCTTTTCTGGTGTGATGGGGTGTTCAGGGCTTGCTCTGATGGGGGAGCTGGGTTCTGATGATGCCATGTAACTTTGGTTTCTGTTGCTTACATTCTTGCTCTTGCCTTTTGCCATCTGGTTAACTCTAGTGCTGCCTGTACTTGCTGTCTCTGACTGAAGCCTGTCTTTCTAGTTATCTAGCTTGTGTCTGATCTCCTAGGGGTCCAGATGTCTCTGTGATCTTTTCCAGCTGCACTGATTACAGTGGTACCTCTAGGATGCCTCAGGGTATGGTGCCTCCAAGGTAGTAGTCCAGCTAGGTGTCTGCTGTTCTGGGTGCAGTGTCTCCTCTAGAATATCTCAGGATATGTTGTCTGAAGCTCTGAGTTTATTTGTTCCTCTGTGGATCTGGATTGAGTGGAACTTCCAGTATGTCTCAGGTGGAATCTGGGGTCCACACAACAGCAGACCTGGCAGAGGTCTGATCCAGGCCTCAGATCTGAGAACTACTTTCTAAGACACTGTCCAAGTTAGAGCGCCTGGGATCCCTGCTTCCTCTGGGTTCTTGGAAGTTGGGGACAGAGCTGCCACCCAAGATCTGCTCAGTGCTCTGGCCCAGACTGGAAGGAACCAGTGTTCCGGGCCAGGAGTAACTTCCTGGGTCCTTTTGGTTCCCAGTTACTCCCTGTTTAGGGCGGGCCCTGCTGTCTGCTTACCTAGGATACTGCCTGAGTTCCAGTGCCTGGGATCCCTGCTTCCTCTGGGTTCTTGGATGTTGTGGGCAGAGCTGCCAACCAAGATCTGCTCAGTGCTCTGGCCCAGACAGGAAGGAACCAGTGTTCCAGGCCGGGAGTGACTTCCTGGGTCCTTTTGGTTCCCAGTTACTCCCTGTTTAGGGCGGGCCCTGCTGTCTGCTTACCTAAGATACTGCCTGAGTTCAAGCACCTGGGATCCCTGCTTCCTCTGGGTTCTTGGAGGTTGGGGACAGAGCTGCCACCCAAGATCTGCTCAGTGCTCTGGCCCAGACCGGAAGGAACCAGTGTGCATTTGAGACTTTTTAATAATTAGAAAGAAGTTTAATGACATGTGCAGTGTATTTGGCATAATTCTAACACCTCTCAGGATGTTTTAACGATATATATGGTGCTTATAAATTTCAAGAATGCTGCTCTGCTGAGCATTGATGCAGTAGATACTGCAGATAAAATTACCCATGGTCTGAGGTCAGCATTTCTATTTTGGTCAAGCTTCAAAAATGGAATATATAGCTTGATTATGCTAGCCCTTTTTGTCCTGGGAATACTTTTATTCCTGCTCATCATGTTAAAGCTTGTCTTTAACAACATCAACATGTTGACAGGCAAAGTACATGACTTGAACCTGAAAATGGATCCCCAGACAGAGTTATTAAATTAACAGGCTGGCAAGCCAAGGACAGTTAAGATTCTGCACAGAGTCTTGCCAACCTAAGACATAAGTGCATTGCTTTTGATAATGCATATTCCATGATGGGTAAGGAAGGCATTCTTGTCAGAATAGCCTAAGACAGACTCAGTCTTGTTAATGAAATAAAAAAGTGGGAGAAGCAGAGAGCCTTTGGGACTGCTTGGCAAGAATCTGACAAGGGACAAGGACAAGAACATGGGTTGCTTGGCAGGAATATGACATTGACCAAGGACTAGGAAGTAGGCTTCCTGCAGGATTTGGACATTAGGCTACTACAAAGAAGTAATTTCAGGTAGGAATCTAAACCTTAGAACAAAGATGTAATTACAGGCAGGAATCTAAATATTAGGCCAGAACAAAGAAGTGATTTCAGACATATTCTTAATTTTAGGCTAGAACAAGAAAGTAGGCTTCAGTCATGAAAACAACCTTGGGCTAGGACATGGAGGTAGGCTCAGACACTTTGGTCATCCTGATAAGCTCTTAGAAACAGTTATCATGGAAGTGTTTGCATTATTGGGTTTAATGCCTTGCTTTTTCTTTGACGATTTGTGTTTATTGTATTGCTTTTTCCTTGACTATTTGCATCTGTTGTATTGCTAGACCCTCAACCTAAAACTGACCTTAATACATGCATGTAATTATAATGGTTTAAAAGCATAAAGGAGAAGAGGTTATGGGTTAGGTGGTTCTAGGGAGGAAAAATGGGGAAAGGGGATGATATCTGTATTATAAATAACATATCCAAAAAAGAGAGATCATTCTGGAACCTAATACATATTCTCAATGTCACCATAACTCTTAGTTATAAAAAGTCTTAAATTTCATAAGATCAAAAGAGTTCTAAATGAAGTATTTCCTAGACACAAAAAATCTAGACTTTTTTTAAAGGCATAAACATTAAAAGAAACTATTATTAAAAGGCATGTGACCAAGAAGAGAGAAAGAGTATCATAAGGGTATTCAATGTATTAATGCATGTGTGGAAATGACATAATGAAATTTTATGCAAACAATACACACTAGTGAAAAGTAATAGCTGTTATCAGTAGATTTCAGAAACATGACTAAGAAAGGGATAAATATTAAGGCTATGTTCTTTTGAATATGCCATTAGTCTTCAATATTCTTATAAAAGTGAACTCTACCTGGAGCACCTGCCTTCTCAAAAAAGAGATAATTCATGACTCTTGTTAAAAATGTACTCTCCTAACAAACTCTGTGCTCAGATACTATTTTTTATATAGACATGTAACACTCCTTCATTTACTACATTTTACAGATATAGATAATAATAAATGGATATTTTACTGTACTCATGATCACTATCCCTCCCATGACTAATGACTCATTGAAATGCATTCTTGAGGATTTCCAAACAAAGATACTATAGACCACTCTGAAGACCACTTAAAGTAAAAAAAGTTCACTTTTTATTTCTACCTTTTGTTCAGTGATTTCTATGGGTGAAGAATAAGTAAAGACACGTAATCATAAATTAAATAACACTCTTCTGATGTTCAAGACTTAGTAAGTAGGCCACAACTTTACCACTGACATAGAATTAAACAATTGAATAGCCTTCACTTTCTGCTAGCTTTCATGTCACTATATCTCTGCCACTTAAACTATTTCATGGTGAATCTAATGAACATATTTACTAGGTAGAATGGGTCATTCATTTCTAAACGGAAAGTGGTTTTCTCTCCAAGGAAGAGGAGAAGGGACACTTGGGTTTGAAGTTTGGTGATCATGGCTTCATAGCACATGGGTTCTTATTGTTTGAGTAGCACAGTTGTGAGGTACAGTTTCTCCTGAGTCTTACATAATGCTATGCATCCACTGTTGCATCAGATAATCCAACTCATCATTTAAGAAGAGAAAAAAGGTCAGACTCTAGTCCAGTTCTGATTAGGGTTATGACTGAGATAAAGATGTAACCAATAGAACACAACAGAGATGCGGATCTGCTCTGTCTTAAATGATGCTAAATTCATCAGAACCAAACACCTTCTTCCTCTCCTGAATGTCTGCATTTCCAATTCCAACTCAAAGGTACTAACTAAAAGAGTATACACTTTCTTTTAGCAAGGTGTTATTTTCAAAATGCATTTTTTTATGATCTTTTAGTGCAATGTCAATAAATCTCACTTCTTTTTACACTAACTATAATACAGATATTTTTAGTTGCAAATAAAGTTTTCTAACATGAAATACGAAAAACATGATGGTGTCTAGCAGCCAAATAGAAGATGTTAGCATGGATGGAGAATTACTTCTTTAAATGTAGAATGCAGGAGGGTAGATATTATGAGGCAGACACTCCCAGGCCATTTGTATGACCGGCATATATTCTCGGAGTATATTAGAATATACCCTACACTTCCTTTTTTGGCAATGATATGACACTGACTGGGATGGGTTAAGACTCCTCTAGCATGAAATCAATCAAACGTGATAGCCATGTATAGAAAACATATCAAAGTGAATGGAAGGAAAAAGAGGTATATATTTAGCCTTGCTGTTCTAACCAAGCTATCTGGTTAAAAATAACTTGACAGAGGAAATCCAAAGTTTATCTGGTAAAGCAATAGATATGGGTAAAGTTAAAGCATTTCAGTGTATGCTGGGTGGTATCAGTACAGAGCTTTAATAAAGCACTTGGGAAGCAGAGACAGGCAAATCTCTGAGTTCATGGCCAGCTTGCTCTACGGAGTGAGTGAATTCCAGGACAGTCAGTAGCAGACAGGGAAACTTTATCTCAAAAACAAATAAAAAAAAAGAAAGAAAAATGAAGAACAAACAAACAACAACAAAAACCTTTTCAGTATAAATGAATAATGGGTAATCAACACAAAAAGAGAACTTAAAACTATCCCTATTATCAACATGTAAGGGAGGTGGCAGAAAACAAGAAATCAAAGATCATTCACTCTGCAGTTCCCAGGCAGCTTAAAGGTCTATTAATAATTATGCTGGATATGTATCTATTGCTATTCACAGCTTTAATTCTTGGTTGGTTATAAAATGTAATATAAGAAATTATTAACACTTTAAAATAATTAGTTTGAAATGCATCTTAATTGTCTCACAAAGATCATTAAGACATAAAACTTAAAAAACTACAATGTTAATTGCCAATAAGTAATATTAAACACAAATCTTTACTCTTTTATCATCACAAGGTATTAAAGACAAAATAAAAAATAAATAATAAAGTCATAAAACTATCTTACTTAAATGGTATAAATGTATTTTTATAACACTGTCATGTAAAAGTTCATACAAACCATCATGGAGAAATCTAAAAATACAATAACATTATGAATATGCAATGTAGAAAAATAACTCATGTAAAATAAAAATGTTAAAGAAAATTACTAGTAATTGTGAGAATACAATTCCTGGTCTTCAGGGAGATGCAAGTTAATTATGAAATTGTCGCCCTTGAAAGCATTTGAATTGATAATGCTCAAAGCTGATACTGAAAACATCTAAATACACACTTGGTAAAGTGCTACCTAAACTTCTTTCTTTTCTTATTGGATATTTTATTTATATTTCAGATGCCATCCCCTTTCCCCATTTCCCCTCCCTAGAAAACCCCTATCCCATGCCCCCTTTTCCTTTTTGCTTTTATACATTTTTTTAAAATGTTAATCAAAGGCTTTGTAAATTTGATAATGCTCAGTTAGAAGTGTAACCCAATACCCAACCTAGATAAATCAACTATCTTTGACTGGTGGAGACACTCGAACATCTGCCTCCATGTCCCCCCCTTCTTTCTCTCTCTTCCTCTCTCTCTCTCATCACCTAGCTTCTCCTCTCCTTCTTCTCCTCTCCTTACTCCTTCTCTTCCTCTCAGTACTCCTCCCACCTTAGCTCCTCCTACATATCACTCTTTCTGTTAAAATAAAACTTTTCTCTCAAAATACAATTAGAGCATAATTATGCCAATTTGTACCACTGAGGTACAAGATAGTCCTAATACCCAGTCCATCATTTTGTTGACTAACCAGTACCTCTGTCATCTCTCCTAACTAAAACACTTAGTTCTGAACATGACTTTTTTCTTGGCTTTAGAATGAATGTCAGCTGAAAACCATCCACTCAAATCTTTTCTCTCAAAGTAAATAAACAGGATTGGCTTTGAGACTATAAGTTTTCAACCCCGTCAGAAATCCAGAGTTCCGAGTTAACTGAAATTATGGGAAGCACAAAGCATAGCTCCTAAAACTTAGCCAATTTATTGAGACTGCTGAACACCCGGACAGTCCCTATACTACAAAACATTGGAGCATCTGATCTTCAGCCTTCTGGCCCAGGAACACCTGACAGACCTTAGTGAGGTAAAATTATTAAAAGCTGATTACTCTGTCTTGGCAGATATAATCAGTCGACTATTCCGCAAGTGTGTCCTTTTCTGAACAGTAATTTGTCTGTAAATGAAAAGAAGCAGTTCTTGCCTAGTGACTGTCTCACCACAACTGGAGTAACTCCAAAGATGCTTAATTTCTTCTTAGAATTCAAGACAGGAAGCTGTCAGTAGCAGACAGGTCTTTAATCAAAATGAACATTAATACAGAAATGTTTGTAACGTCAATTCTGTGGACTTCTGACATTTTGAAAACCAACTATCCATGTAAGGTAATCTGGACTGTTGTCTGTTAACTCTTCTCAGCTATTTCTAAATAAAATATAGAAAACACCCTAACAATAAACCCCAAGCCATGAATTTGCCATAGGCCCTTAACTCACAGGCTAACCATCTCAAATCAGTTAAAAAAAAGTTAAAGAAGGACTGGGTCTAAGCCTTGTATTCCTAAATGTGTTATATAGGCACAATGCCTATGAGAGTAACAGTATTCATCTCACTTTTATATCAGTAAGAAGCTTGTACCAATGAAAACCTTAAATTTGAAATCAAAGTAAATTTTGTACCATTTAAGAACTTATAACTTCATCTTGATAATAATTATACAGATTTCTACCAATAAGGTTATGGCTATGAAATAAATCCTAGCTAATCCTCCCTGTTCCAACAAAACCATTACTTTTCCCTAGAAAGACAGCCCAATATTAATCACATTAGTCCCAAGCCCAGGGAGTAGGGGCGCTGACTCTTCATTAACTTCTTCAAGCTCATTACGGGGCATTGAGATATTAGAAGAGGGGTGGGAGGGGGAGTAAATTGATAAGCCTCTGATGCTGTGTCTTCACTGCCTCCAGATGGAAATCCAGGGCATCAGATATTTGAGCAGGTCTGCTCAGCTTGCTTGATGAGTAGAAACACCAAGTCTGTGTATTCTGCAATATACAATTCTCAAAACAAATTTTAGTATCAAGATAATGTTTTTAGAGGGCTGACATTTTATTAAAGATGTTGGTTCTAGCAACTTTTCTTTTTTCCCATTTTTTATTGGATATAATATTTACATTTCATATTTTATCCCCTTACCCCATTCCGCTCACCACCCAAGCACTCCTTATCCCATCCCCCCTCCTCTGCTTCTATGAGGATGTGCCCCCACCTACCCCCCCACTCCCACCTCCCCACCCTCAGATTCCCCCCCCCACTCAGTGTTCAGCCTTCATGAGACTATAGGTCTCCTCTCCCACCTATGCCCAACAAGGCCATCTTCCCCTACATATACAGCTGGAGTCATGGGTCCCTCCTTATGTGCTCCTAGGCTGGTGGTTTAGACCCTGGGGAGCTCTGGTTGGTTGGTATTGTTGCTCTCCTCATGGGGCCACCAACCCTTTCAGCTACTTCAGTCTTCTCTCTAACTTCTCCATTGGGAACCCTTGATCAGATCAATGGTTAGCTGTGAGTATCTGCCTCTGGGTGTGTCAGACTCTGGGGGACCTCTAGCTACCTAAACTTCTAAGGAAATAATATACCAGTGCTAAGAATTATGTCAACAATTGCCTTTGTAAAAATATACCACAAGAAAATATTGTACAGGCCAATTTATAAAAGCTATTCAACAGAACACTAGTTAGAAGTGCAAAGATTCCAGCATTAGCCCTAGTTACAGAAGAGCTTCTCTCATTATAGAGGGCTGAACATTGGACATATATGTAAAACTTATGGTGATTTGAATAGATATGGCCCCCAAAGACTCATGTATTTGAATGGTTGGCCCATAGGGCATGGCACTGTTAGTAGGTGTGGCCTTATTGGATTACTTGTTGGTGGAAGTATGTCACTATAGAACTGAACTTTGAGGTTTTCTATGCACGAGCTACACCTAGTATGTGGTACACAGTCTCATTCTGTTGCCTGTGCATCAAGATGTAGAACTCTCAGCTTCTTCTCAAGCACCATGCCTGCTTGGATGCTGCCAAGCTTCCTGCCATGATGACAATAGATTAAACCTCTGAAACTGTAAGCCAGCCCCAATTAAATGTTTTCTTTATAAGAGTTACCTTGGTCATGGTGTCTCTTCAGAACAATAGAACCCTAAGACAAAGCTTTTGAGCACTGTCTGTATTTTGTATTTTTTTTAACATTAATATCTTCTGAATCCATTGTAGAGTGGGAAACTAACATTCCTGGACTGCTTGCAACTGGCATGTAGGCATTTGACCCCACAGTCACTGAAGAATTGAAGAAGAAATGAGGAACAATTGGAAGCTATGGTACTTAAAGACAGAATCTCCAAAGAACTCTTCAAAAGACATATTCAGTTCTTCTATGACGGTGACACTAGTGTGTGTACAGAGGAAGGATTTGAACTTGAAGAAAAAATGTTTAATTTGGCTACACTTTCCTAAACAACAGATTTCAGATAATGTGATACCAAGGCAACTATAAGGTCCTTGAAATGATTAGGAATAATTGTAATTATTCAGTATTAATTCCAAAATTGGACTATCCACTCTTTCAATATCTTTGAATAACCATGATTTTGCTGATTGAAATACATTAGTTCCTATAAAAGCAGTTGAAGTATTTCATGAAACTTTTACTGATAATGACTGACCTTTAAAATGGGTCCATACAAATTACTGTCCAGAAAAGGACACACTTGCAGAATAGTCGACTGATTATATCTGCCTAGACAGAGTAATCAGCCCTTAATAATTCTGCAGCACTAAGGTCTGTCAGATGATCCTGGGCCAGAAGGCTGAAGATTTGATGCTCCAACGTTCGGTAGTATAGAGGCTTTTCAGGTGTTCAGAGGTCTCTATAAATTGGCTATAGTTTTAGAAGCTATGCTTTGTGCTTCCCACAATTATAGTCAACTCAGTCATTCTAGATTTCTGATGGGGTTGAAAACTTATAGCTATTTACTTTGAGAGAAAAGATCTGAGTGTATGGTCATCAGCTGACATTCATCCTAAAGCCAAGGAAAAAGCCAGGTTCAGAACTAAGTGTTTTAGTTAGGATAGATGACAGAGGTGCTGGTTAGTCAACAAAAGGATGGACTGGGTATTAGGACTATCTTGTACCTCACTGGTACAAATAGGCATAATTATGCTCTAATTGTATTTTGAGAGAAAAGTTTCCTTTTAACAGGAAGGGTGATGTGTAGGAGGAGCTAAGGTGGGAGGAGTACTGAGAGGAAGAAAAGGAGTAAGAAGAGGAGAAGAAGAAGGAGAGGAGAAGCTAGGTGATGAAAGAGAGATAGAGGGGGGAGACAGGGAAGCAGATGTTCATGTATCTCCACCAGTCAAAGATAGTTGATATATCCAGGTTGGGTAGTGGGTTACACCTCTGATTGAACAATACCAAACTTATAAAGCCTATGATTAACATTTCTTAAAAAAATGTATAAATGCAAAATGAAAAGGGGGCATGTGATAGGGGTTTTCTAAGGGGGGGGAATGGGGAAACGGGATGGTATCTGAAGTGTAAATGAAAGATCTAATAAAAAAAAAGAAAATAAATAAATAAAAAGAGACGTAGGAAATAAAAAATAAATAAATAAATAAAATAAAATAAAATGGGTCCATAATGGGTGAAAACGAAAAGAAAACAATCAGGTATTGAGCATTTCCTATTTGGAATGAATAATCATTGAGTTTAACATCTATATCTCTCATTGTCCCCAAATTGCCCAGAGGGTAAAGACTAATATCTTAATGTTATTTAAAAAACAAAAACAAACAAAAAAGCAAAACCAAAACAAAACTGGAGAATGCCCAAATAATCCATTCATAGTAATTGCTGTAGTGGAAAGATTTTCCTATCTCATCCTCCCAGTAACAATCACATGCATTTTCTAAGTATGAAGGGGAGCAGAAAAACTCAGATATAGTAAACAAAACATCAAGTCTTACATCAGCTGATGCTACACAGGGGCTTTTGACGTTTATGGTTTTCATTATCACATACATGCAGTGATCCTGGTAGGTTTTATAATTGTTAAGACTTCAGCTAGACTCTGGATATATTTGTTTTAGATTTTAATAATTTAACTTCTAAATATAATTCTCTAACTTCTAAATAAAAGTAGATATACCTGTACACTTAATAATAAAAAAGTACTTAGCATAGTTGATTCCCTTGGGTATTGCTATAGCCTCAATTGAAGACTCAAGTCATATTTTGTCAGGATTATATTAAAACTGCACAGGAATAATAAAATAATAGACTGCAACGAATGTAACCTTTAACTACTATACTCCTCATGCTAATTGAAATGTAAATGAGATCTACATGGTAATTTATTATTGTTAATTTGCCTTACCAGTATTTTAGAAATATGTAATCAATAGTCTTAAAAGAACAACTTGCTGTAAATAAAAGAATTATTGATAGATAATGAAGCCATAGAACCAATTTTTATGTCCTGACGAGCACAGTGTCCCTGAGTGGCACATTGATTTGCATAAAATATCAGTCATATGAGATTGTGCATATCTTATGACTGCTGGTCCCTGACTGAGTGGCTTACACTTCAGCACATAGGTTACTTCAACAGAAGAACCAAGAATATCAGGGAAGGGTTTTAAAAAAGACCTCCATTAACACTTTTGAAAAATAATGAATAATGGTCAAAACAATATTTCATAAACAAATCTCACTTCTACATCATTGCTATCTGTGTAGCCTGGAACAAGCGAAATCTCTCTAAACTCTAGCATAAGGTAATAACAGTAACTTTTGCAGAGGGTTCATGAGATATGAAGCCTAAGAAATGTTTAATCACTTAGAAGAAAACCTGACATACTAAAAAAAAAAAAAATCACCATGCAAATGTTAACCTAACACAGCCACTATTTGTCATCAAAGAACTTTGGTAGGACAGAGATGGGGGGTTATGCATACAGAAATGTCATTGTGCTACTATGTCAGTGTTTCAGAATGTTTATTTCAACTGATATGAGCTTTGAGAAATAGAAATATATTACATATATTGGAGTTAGTAATTGCTGACAGGCTGAGTAGTATATAGGCAAACTTATATTTGAATTCCTATTCCTGTGAAGAGTTGTAAATAGCCTAAAACAATTTTTTAGCTCCCTTGAGTCTCAATTTTTCAATATGTAAAAAATTGATGGTAATACTTAACACTGTAGGCATATATATATATATATATATATATATATATATATATACCAATTAACAGAAAATTAATATATATATTAATTTTCTTGATGGTTAATTTGTTAACTGAACATATTTTGAGTGCTATACATATATCAGATATTAGAAATAGAAAGATGAAACTCTTCTCTTGGAAGGGTGCTTACACTTACATACATTAGGAAAGAAAGTTGCCCTGTAAGGATTAATGTTACACAAAAGGGTGTGACATTATGAGATCACTCATAAAGAGTGCCCAAATCAGCCATAGCACATGTAGGGTAAGAGCTAAGGAAGTCAAGGGACATGAAACTTACAATGACATTAACTTTTAAAAGAATGCGGATTGAAACTTAGGGTTACAAGACAATGAGCAGAAGGAAGTGTTAAGAGTCTGCTTGAGAATGTGACCAGACCGGGCTGGAGGAAAGGGCTGTGGTGTTTGTGCTGTGTGCTAGTCTCTGCAGGCTTGCTATATGAAACAGCCACCTTCCTAAAGGCAGATCATAGGGGAAGAGCAGAGGGATCTGAAAAACATGCTTTTGTCCAAGTCAAAAAGGCAGTCTCTTCCACATATTAATTGTCCTAATATAGGACATAATATATAATATATTATATAATATATTATACAATATATATTATATTATTATAATATATAATATATAATATAGCACTCTACTTACTATTGATATTTATCTATATCCAGGCTTGTAGCAATTGCCTAAAATATAAATGGCAATCCATAAATAATGCATAAGTCTTCTATATCTTCGTGCTTTATTCATGAATATTTTCTTGTGTAAATGTATGAATATATGCATGGCAGTGCTCAAAAATAGAGGTCAGAGGACAACATCATGTGTCAGTCCTTTCCTTTCGTCTTGCTTGAGACAGGGCATTTTGTTGTTTCTGTCATAAGGATGTCAGGCTAGCTCCATGAATTCTCCTGTCTCCAATTCTGTGACCCATCTGTAAACGTATGTTACCACACTGGCTTTTACATGGGTTCTGACGATTCAAACTCTGGTCCTCACCTCTGACAAGCACTTTATTTACTGAACCATCACCAACCCCCTGACCAGAAAGGGTTTGTCTTAGCTCACAGTTTGATGGCAGAGTCCATGATAACAGAGAAGTTAGTCATCTATGAGGCAAGCAATGATGATGTTAGTTCTCAGAAAATTACTTCTTTTCATTCAGTTCAGGATCAGCCCATAGAACATTGTCACCCACCAAAGGTAGGTCTTGTTAACCAGATCTTGACACTCCTAACACACTTATTACACATGAGGCTTGTCTGCTGGGTGATTTAGATCTTGTCAAGCTGATGGCCAATATTAATTAATCATCACAATATTAACTGTCGTAAACCTTCAATTCTAGCCTTAGCATTATATAGTTTCATTTAGATTACTTTATAATTTAGATGTACATTTTAGTAAACCTAGCTATCATCTAAGCTATTTAAATTTGTCAAATTTATTCCTATAATTAGGTCTGTTTTCCAGTTATTTCTGTTGCCTGAAAGATGTGCCCTTGATTTTTATATGAATGATTGTTTTTGTTTTTTATCTAAATTTTTGTTTAAATTCTTATTAATAAATGCTGTCTGTTAGCCAGGAAAAAAAATGTATTATACAGAGAATCAAATTCAGAACCTGTTGGTATTAGCAGTCAGGCATTTCCACTGGCCTGTACTGGGACCTAGTGGCAGCTCATGTCATCCCCCACTTCCCCCTCCACTTCCCCCTCCCCTGTAGCCAGGTGCAACAGGAGCAAAAGGTAAGGTGCATAAAAATGCCACAACTACCCCAGGTCTATCTTCTCATTCCCTGTCCATCTTGTTCTCTATCCCCAATACCCTCTCAGTCTCTCTCCCATTCTCTCCCTCCCTCCCTTCCTCCCTCCATCCCTCCCTCCCTCCCTTCTTCCCTCCCTCCCTCAGTCTCTACTGTTCTCTCTCTGTCCCTGTCTCATGTTCTCTCTGTGTGTCTTTCCCTCTGTCTCTCTGTCTCTAACTTTCAAGTTCCCACTCCAAGACAGCCATTTGCTTTCCTCTCCTGCAATAAACCTCTTACACTAGATCTGTTGGGTGGCATAATTCCTTAGTGGCACACTTTGGCAGGGATCCATCATAGGTACCCCCAACTCTCACTGCTTTATCCTATGAGTTCTATACTAGGGAAACCCTCTTCCACTCAGCCACACTGCCAGTCTAATAAAATTACTGCTCTTTGCTATATCTTAGGAATTAAAATTGTACATTTGTATATTTTGTTTATTGTTTAATATATATTTTTATATTGAGCTGCGAGTTCTGTAGGAGGTGAAAATGTCTTCTCTGTAACTAATTATTATGACAAAGTGGATCAGAAGTAAAACTAATGCTCATTATGTATTGGTAAAAGGTGAAACTTCTGGCCTCATTGATTGTCCTCCTTTCTGTGCTATGCATGCCACAATTTTATCTATTACTTCAGAGCCTGAGACAGACAGGCAAACAAATGAACAAAGGCAGAGAGAAGCTCATGCTATAACCCAGACAGGCTTGAGACTTGCTGTGTTGCTGAGTCTGGCCTCCAGCCTGAGCTACCCAGTTACTGTTCTAGTACTGTGAAGAGACATGGTGACCAAAAGGATTCTAGTAAAAGATAACATTTAATTGGAACTTGGCAACAGTTTCAGAATTTTAATCCATTATTGTCATGGGAGGGGTCGAGGAAGTGTGGTAGCACAGAGACACTAGGGCAGTAGCTGAAAGCTACATCCTGATCCACAAGCCAAACTGAAGACACCATTAGGCTTGGCATAGGCTTTTGAAACCTCAAAATCCACCCCTACTGACACAAGTCCTCCAACAAGGCCACACCACTTAATCCTTCCTTTCAAATAGTGAGACGCCCTGGTGACTAAGTATTTGAATATATGAGCCTATGAGGGCCATTAGTCAAACCACCACATATTTGTTTCTATAACATTTTTATTCATTTAATTCATTAAATTATTATTTATTATGATTAAATCAACACAATCAATTGCCTTGACTTTTCATTATTTTTCAGCAAATTTGTCAATAGACCTTGAATAATATTAAGGAGGCTATAGGAAACTCTTCCCCACTTTTTAGAAAAGTGTGGCACCTGGCTCAGTACTAGGCAATCCATGGACCAACCAGTCAACCTTTTATACTTGTCCTTCTTCAGAGTACTGAGACTGTATCTGATCCAAAAATGTGTGATCATGGAGACTCAGCTGTAACCACTACCCCCTGCTTCATATACGGTTACCAGAAATGTATCCTCCTCAGAAGAAGCAAGCACAAGGAAGACAAGACAGATATATAAAGAGAAGTAAACACTAAAGCAAGGACATACCAAAGCTTATCACAGGTGACTTCTGTGAGGTTTCTCAGAATCCCCCCAATACTTTTAGCTGCTACAGTAAGTTCTAGCTCAAAATGTCTGTAAGATAATCAGTCACCTTGATAACAGAAGATAGAAAGGTAAGAAAAAAAGGCAGGAGAAGAAGAGGAGGAGGACGAGGAGGAGGAGGAGGAGGAGGAGGAGGAGGAGGAGGAGGAAGAGCCACCACCACCACCCAAGAACAGATTTATCTATATTTTTGTGGGCCCACACAATTCATTTTACCTGTTAGTGGATTATCTTATATTTCCTCTATATTACTATAAAAACTGTGACCAAAGTGTTTTTAAGAAACTCTGAGATCCTAAGTCCTGCTGACATGTAAAATACCAGAAGAAGTTTGAGCTGAAGTGTGCATTGAAGTTTTTTGTTGGTAATTAGTTGAAAGTTCAAAAACTGAGAGGTTATATGATCATTTTTTGTTTATTAAAATGTAGAGTATTGACTAGAAAACATTAAATGTGAACTTTTCCAGGAGTTGGGAGCCACAGCAAGTCAGTTTTCCAGGCATCAAAGAAGTAATAAACCTCAAAAGTAGATGGATCTTTGTCTGTTCAAAACATATCACTGAGGAATTTTAAATTACTATTTCTTGGGTTATTCCTCTGCATCAAGATTTTCTAACTAATATACTGAAATATTTTTCGGCCATACTTCTTTAAAAGTCATTTCTTCTTAAAATACATTTTTATGGGTTTCTTTATGAAGAAGAAGAAAAGGGGGAAAACCAGAGGGATGAGGAAGAAAAGACAGAAAGGTGGAGGGCGAGGGGAAAGCAGAGGAGATACCAATAGGTGGGTGGATGAAGGTGACTTCAGTGAAAAATGTCTCCTGTAGGCTCATATTTGAACCCTTGGTTCACAGTTGGTGGTGGTGTTTCAGGTGATAACCCAGCCTTACTACTGGAAATGTATCACTGGAAGAAGATTGACAGGTCACAACCTACTTTCAATATGTACTATCTGTTTTGTCTACAATGGAGATGTGTTCTCTACACTTCCTGCTCCTGCCATCAAGCATGTCACTAGCTGTCATGTATTCCCATCATACTGACTCTTAGCCATCCATTTAGAACTGTAAGCCCAAAATGGACTTTCTTCCATGAGCTGTCCTTGGTCATGATATTTTATCACAGCAACAGAAATGTAACTTCCGTATCTTTCTCTGTTATATAATGCAGTTCTAAATGGAAACTTCCAAACATGCTATTTATCTGCTTTTATCATCAGCACCTAAAAAGGGACATAGCACATCTGTCTCTCAATGCATTTTAATCATTATCAAGTTTGTGTTACTGTCAGCAAAGAGAATAAAGCAGAATTTCTGATCATTGAAGCATACAAGTATATACGCCAGAAGCTGGCGGGCGTTATAACCTGGCAAACAGTGTAACTGTGCTTCCTTAACTATTATATTTTTTTGGTTTTTTTGGGTTTTTTGGGGGGGTTTTGTTTGTTTGTTTGTTTGTTTTTGTTTTGTTTTGTTTTGTTTTTCGAGACAGGGTTTCTCTGTGTGGCCCTGGCTGTCCTGGAACTCACTCTGTAGACCAGGCTAGCCTCGAACTCAGAAATCCACCTGCCTCTGCCTCCCGAGTGCTGGGATTAAAGGCGTGCGCCACCACCGCCCGGCCCCTTAACTATTATAAAGAGGAGCAATAAAATTGTATATATGCACAAAAGAATATTATTCAGCTGTACAGAAAAATAAATGTATGCAACTTGTAGGTAAATGGATGGAGCTGGAAATAATCATTCTGAGTAAGGTAACCCAGGACCAGGAGACAAATATTACATGATAACTTACTGATGCATGAAGGGCTAGCCTGCTATGGGTAGTACCATCTGTCAATAGGTGGGGCTGAGTTGTATAAGGAAGATTAGGTGAGAAAGCCAGTAAACAGTGTTCCTCCATGGTCTATCAGTTCCTGTCTCCTAGTTCCTGCCTTGCATTCCTGCCGTGGCTACACTCAATAATGAGCTGTAACTTTTAAGCCCAATAACCTCTACCATAAAGATAAAAGAATAAAAAATAGTCACCTGGCTTATGAAAGATAGATACTGTTAATACTATCTTCATATAAAATTCTCTTAAATTGGGACTAGAGAGATAACTCAGCAGTTATGAGCACTGGCTACTCTTCCAGAGGTCCTGAGTTCAATTCCCAGCACCCACATGGAAGCTCAGAACCATCTGTACTGGGATCTGATCCCCTCTTCTGGTGTGTCTGAAGACAGCTACAATGTACTCATATAAATAAAATAACATAAATAATTATTTTTTAATTCTCTTAAATTGTGCATTGAATTTTTGGCTTTTTAAAAATATTATAATGGACTTTTTTATGTGAAATGAAACATCTTTATTATATCCACAATGGACTTATAGGTAAAGCTTGCTAGTTTCTCTTGCCATAAACAAACATTTAGGAGATTAATAAATCAAATACATCTTTATATTTTACACATTACTTTTTAATACCAGAAAACTAAGTATATAGATCTGATATGGGAACACAGCAGCATTACTGATAAGGCACTGAGTACAGATATGATGCTTTACATGGAATGTAATCAAAGCAATTTACAAAAGAAGGAAACCAACTAACAGCCAAATATACAGAATATTAATACGATAACTCTAACTATAGCAATATGGCAATTTATTTATAGCAGTGGTAAGGCAGCATATGCCATATATATATATATATATATATATATATATATATTCTTCATGTTTCATATAACAAAACCTTTTATAGTAGAAAAAATATATATTATTTCTTACCTTTGGAAATATTGGAAATCATGAGCCTACGAAGAATTTTATTGACAATTACTCATCATATCTCTTGAAATTCAAAATATGGAAAGAATCAAATCCAAGAAGTTAATCACAGAATTGCCTATACTGATGACAAAAATGCAAATAAGCAATTTAATTATTCAACCTTTGGAGCTGATTAAGTAAACTGTGATCTCAATTTAGTGCAATCATTAAAATTTTTGGTTTTGAACACCATTCAAAATGCAGATCAAACATTAATTGAACAAGGCTGAATATAAAATATCTAGTTGATTTTTAGAACAATGATCTAAAATAAATGAACCTGAAATATGTTAACTAGTAATAGTGATGACAATAATAAAAACATAAAGATCAAGCGAGGTACACATATTGAGATCCTTTACATTCAAATTAGCGTTCACTCACTTCCAAAGAGACTCAGGAATATTAGCCACTTCTAGCAAAGAAAGTAGGCCAATAAATAAATATATCTTTAAACACATAAGACTTCTAAAATATAATGTCATGACAGCTCAGTGTTTCCATAGGCCACAAAGTCCCTGTGATGGAAACCAGAAAGAATAGAACTGATCTATAG
Source organism: Arvicanthis niloticus (assembly GCF_011762505.2). Lineage (NCBI taxonomy): Eukaryota > Metazoa > Chordata > Mammalia > Rodentia > Muridae > Arvicanthis > Arvicanthis niloticus. The sequence goes on from NW_023046304.1 coordinate 36,952, forward strand.
AAACGCTGATGAGTCACTAAGAGCATGCTTTGGTAAGGGACCTGGAGGGAAACTGAAGAAAGCAAATTTATGTTCTTTATCTGAGATGGTGGCAAGGAACTAATAAAGATGAAGATAGAATGATATTGAACATTTGTTAGGTCTGTGTGCTTTGGGTGGCAGGAGAGTATCTGTCTTGCTTATCATTGTTTAGAAGCTCTCAGTAAACACATACTGAATCAATGAAGAAATTCTACACTTCATGGGCGAACTGAGCTATGAGAACACTGGGAGAACTGTGTCTATCTCTTACTGGAAATTCAAAGGCAAGATTTCTAAAGAAGTTTGTTTGAATAAGATGAGATTTCAGCAAAGTTTGATTGGTCACGAAACAGCCAAATAAATGAATCTCAACCAGTAGAGAGCATGGGCTTGGGAGAGTGAAATGGGATTGTGGGCGGGTGGGGAATGATGGTTGTTTTATGTGCCTCTCTTTCAGACTGCATAGTATTGAGTGAGTGGAAATAAAATAAAAGGCATGAGCTATGCAGAAGTCAAGTCCTGCAAACCATCTATGATATCCCATTTTATGGAGTTTGGGCATTTTGCAACAGATATGGTGATGTATGTGACAAAATGAAGATCGTTATCTCTTTTGTTCAGGACACCATGCTCAAATAAGTAAAGTAAAATTACTAAAGTAACTTCAGAGGCAATTTGGAAGTATATACTTTGTCTATACTACTGAGAAAATCTGAAGTGTAGGCCATCTACAGAACATCCCTAGATGCCCAGACGTATAGTCTATTCCAACCCACTCAACTTCAGCAGCAAGCACAATACACCAACCATACTGAACACTGGATGAGGAGTTATCTCACCCTGTCTGCTGTTTCTATGTCAACAGAAATCAGGTGATCTACAGGCGAAAAGATATTCCTTTCTACCGGGCGGTGGTGGCGCACACCTTTAATCCTAGCACTTGGGAGGCAGAGGCAGGCGGATTTCTGAGTTCAAGGCCAGCCTGGTCTGCAGAGTGAGTTCCAGGACAGCCAAGGCTATACAGAGAAACCCTGTCTTGAAAAAACAAACAAAAAAAAAGATATTCCTTTCTACTCATAAATTGATACACTTGCAGTCATTATTGAAATCCTGACACAAGAAAGAAAATGTTAAGTATAATCACATGAGTGTAACTGTGAATCAAAGAAACTAAGACCAAAACCTCTAGGTCTTCTGATTATCCTATGACTGAACTATTCACAATATTTAATTTACAGATTAATGTACATACTCACCCATAGATGAGTGGATAAAGAAATTTGTTAAACACATATAATGAGTTTACCATCCATAAATAAATTTTCTTTCATGTAGGTAGAGTTGAATAAAGAGAATGAGAAAGGACATTATGCTGGAGAGTTTTGTGTCAACCTGGTGATCTGAAACAAGGAAACCTCAATGGAGAATGTGCCTTTATAAGATTTGTTGTAGAGCATTTTCTTAATTAGTGATTGATCGAGAAGAGCCCAGCCTATTACAGATACTACCATCCTTGGGCTGGTGGTCTTGGATTCTATAAAAAAGTAAGCTGAGCAAGCCATGGGGATAAAGCCAGTAAGCTGCATCCCGCCAAGGCCTATGTATCAGCTTCTATCCCAAGATTCCTGCTGTTTGACATCTGGTCCTGACATTTTTAGATGAATAAACAGCAATAAGAAAGAGTGAGCCAAATAAACTCTTCCTCCCCAGCTTGCTTTTTAGTCATGGTGTTTCATTATAGTGATAGAGACACAAACTAAGACAGACAAACATTAAAGAAAAATGGGCTTATTATGAATGTGTAAAGGGTAAAGAGGAAAAGGGTAGGAATAATTGTATAATAGGGTGAATGCAATCAAAATTATGTGTTGTATATGTATGTGTGCCCTTGTGTGTATGTATGTATGGGGGTGTGTATGTATGTGTATATGCATGCATATATGTATGTATATCTACTTTTTGTTACGCTGTTCAGCACAATGTGAGAGATAGTGAATGCAATGGGTTTCATGGTGGCATTTACATCTCTTTCTTCCCTCTCATATATATGTATATATATACATATATATGTATATATTAAATTATAACATATTATATATAGTACAGAATATACAGATGTACAGAATAACAAAAAAATCACACTATGGAACTAAATCTAAGATTTTCTGGTTTATAGAGACTTAACAGGCACTGCACTGGGTCTCTAAAGAGAGAGAAGAAAGGAAAGAGGACAGGCTTTCTTTAGCTCTAAGTGTATGATGGATATTTGTGTTTATTTAATTCTCAAGGCAATAATTTAAGTAAGCATTACTACTCCAGTTTTCCAGCAAGCTAAAACTCAATGGGATTAATTTGTTCAAACACATAGAAAACAGAGAAGTCTACTGCACACTCAATCTATAATTTTATATCTTTCACACTATGCTGTGCACAACCATAAATAAGAACTTGTACTATGAAACCAAATCAAACTTTTTTCAGCTTGATAAATTTATGGTTTCTCTATGTTTCAATTAGTTAATATGCAAAAACACGGATAATAATGTTTAATTTCGATTAACATAATGCATTTGGTACATAATAAGTGGACAGAAAAAACTCACAAAGAGAAGGCAGAAAGAAATCAAAAATCACAAGGCATGATATGGTTCTCACAAGACTTATATGGATTGTGATCCAGTCGATTTTGATTCTGGAAATCTGTATCACATTTACATTATACACAAGGGACTCTAAATAGTGGAAGATTACTTAAAATTCATCTGTAATTTACATTCATTTATTCTCTAAGACTTAATCGCAGGCTGAATGTTAGAGCTGAACACAAATGTAAAAGAGAAATTTTATTATACACTGTAATTTGGAGCTTGACATGTTAACCTACATCTATACACTGAGCCCCCGAGTAGAAATTTTAGACTGCAATGTCTAGCCGTGTTCCCTGAAGTTGCTTAATAATGTTCCAAAGAAATAAGAATAGGGAAGTAGAAGATATGGGTCAGAAAGATGGAAGAATGAGAAGGGAGATGCTCTATAAAGACGGACAAAATGCATTGAATGCATTAGCTTTTATCTCTGTGGTACATGCCTGAAGACTAGCAACCTCAAGGAATAAGGGCTTATTTTACTCAAGGTTTCAGAGGTTTCTTCCTATGTTTTGTTTTTAAGCTAGGGCAAGGCAGAACATCATAACAACAGAAGCCTGGGTATATCAAAGCAGTGCAAAGCAGTTCAACTGAGAAAAGCCAGAATGCGGCAAAACAAGAAAAGAGGTATCCTTCAAAAGCACACCACATGGAACCTCCTTTCTCCAACTGGGTCTTATCTCTTAATTGCCCCTTCAGCTACAAACTCATTAATGACTTTACTCTTTGGCAAAGTTAGCATCCTCATCATCCAGTTACCTCTCAACACCATTAGCAGGGGACCAAGACTTCACTATGAGAGCCTTTCCATGGAATCTTTATTGTCATAATTTCAAAGGAACAAAAAGAAACAAAAATTAACTGAATGGGAAGATCATAGCATTTGAGATATACAACATATTTTTGGGAATAAGTAGAAACTGCTCTTATTTGTTGCCTGTTTTGAGTGAATGAATGTATGGATGAATAGCCCAAAATAAAAATGAATCTTTAGGACACTGTGGGAACTTGGACACACCATTTACCCTACCTATTCTCAGGCAGATATATATATATATATATATATATATATATATATATATGTGTGTGTGTGTGTGTGTGTGTGTGTGTGTGTGTGTGTGTACACATATATATTATATATAATAATTATATATAATATATATAATATATGTTATATATATAATGTGTGTATACATAAAATAAAGGATAAGACCATGCCTGTAAATGTTTCCAGCTAACTGCTAACATTTTTATTTCCAAATTAATTTTGTGAGTTTATTATCCAAAACACATAAAAGAGAGCAATTTTATACTTTGCTAACTCACACATTATCATCCATGGTACCTTCTGGCTCCAAATGGATAATTTGCAATACTGGAAGCACCAGAGTTGTAGGCTCCACAACTTTTAACAATATCTGAGACTCATTAACTATGTTCTACTGGGGAAAAATGAATCTAATATCTTTTAAATGACACTGTTTTATGTCCCAGCAAACTAGGAAGAACAGTACAGTAAAAACCAAGAGGTTGACAAGTTACATGAGTAACTTTCTTTAATATAATTTCAGAGCCTGCTGCTTAGATGTTCTGCCTCATTTCTGCCTTATTAAGAGAAACTACCTCTCATTCCATGTACTGTTAAGGAGACAGGTCAAAATACCTTTGAACCTTGTAACGTTTAGAAAGCATTTTCTCCTCTATACTGGTTCAGTGATGAAAACACCATCTAAAATAACAGTGAGCAAGAGGAGAAGACTTGACTGAAATGCACCCATGGCAGAGTATTAAGATTACCTAACAAATGATAAGGTTATTGTGGTTGGGGGCAGAGGGGTGGGTGGAGGGAAAGTAGAAGTTCGAAGCCAGTTGAAGAAGGAGTAAATAAACAATAAAGTACTATTCAGCTATTAAAAACAATAACTTCATGAAATCCACAAGCAAATGGTTGGAAATATCATCCTGAGTGAGGTAACCCAGACATAAAAGAACACATATGGTATGTACTCACTGATGAGTGGATTTTAGCCCCAAAGCTCAGAATACCCAGGATACAACTCACAAATCATATGCAGCTTAAGAAGGAAGACCAAAGTCTAGATATTTCAATCCTACATAGAATGGGGAACAAAATAATCACAGGAGGTAGAGGAAGGGCATGTCCTTGGAGGGAGAAAGGAGGGGAGAGGAAAAAGGGGGCAGGAACAGGTATTAGAAGGGACAGGAGAGAAGTACAGAAGGTCAGGAAACTGAATAGAAACATGTAGCAGTGGAGGATGGGGAACTAGGGGTTGCCACTAAAATGTCCCAGACTCCAGGGAAGTGAGAGGCTCCCAGGAGCCAGTAGCAGTGACTTTAGTCGAAATGCCCAACAAAGAGGAGATACAACATAAAGAGGCCACCTCCCATAGATACCCATGGCCCCCAGTTGAGAGATGGGACCACCCATGCATCTCAAAATTTTTAATCCAGAAATGTTCCTGTCCGAAGAAAAGACAAGGACACATATTGGAACAAAGACTGAAGGAAAAACTATACAGAGATTGCCCCACTTAGGGATCCATCCAATCTGCAGACATCAAATCCAGACACTATTGCTGATGCCAAGAAGTACTTGCTGACAGGAGCCTGATATGACACTTCCTTGAGAGGTTCTACCAGCACCTGACCAATGCAGATGCAGATACTCACAGCCAACCATTGGACTGAGCCCAGGGACTCCAATGGAAGAGCTAGGGGGAAAACTGAAGGAGCTGAAGGAAACTTCAATCCCATAAGAAGAGCAATATCAACTAACTGAACCACCCAGAGCTCCCAGGGACTAAACTACCAACCAGAGTATACATGGAACCAGGACTCCAGATACATATGTAGCAGATGATGGCCTTATCTGACATCAATGGGAGAGGAGGGAGGCCTGATGCTCCAGTGTAGGGGGATGCTAAAGGGGCGAGGCAGGAGTAGGTGAAAGGGTGGAGGAGCACCCTCATAGAGGCAAAGGGGAGGGGGAAGGGGATACAATGGAGGGATTGTAGAGGGGTAACCAAGAAGGGGGATATCATTTAAAATGTAAAAGAATAAAATGATTAATAAAAAATTGAAATAAAAGAAATAATATGGTAGAAACACCTAGCAATTTTAAAAAGAAATTCTTTAATTTATTGAGATGTTCTCAGTATGAAACACTAGCTCAGACAATGAAAATGTGGGAGAATTGAGCCACTAACTCTGACTGAGCAACATGCAGTGTTCTATGAAGATGAGTCTACAAGCAGATATCTTCAGTGTAATAAAAAGCCATATTAGCAACAGAGGCACCATGTGTCAAGATTCTCTGCAGTTAATATGTTGATTTTTTTAACATATTATCTATTGGTTTTTATTTTCAGATTTTTCTAATTCAATATCTGAAATGTTGCCCTTTATTAAGGTCACCTTCCTATTGTCACAGTCTCAAGGAAGATGATTTGAGGGTTACACAGTCCCACTTACTAAATCAAATGGCAGTTTCATTAGTTCGGGATTTTTCTTTGTATTTCCTACACGCTATATAACTTACTATTTTGCAACTTAGTTGAAACTATTAGTATAGGAAGAGACCAAAATATTTCTGGAAAGAAAATAAATGTGTGAAGAAAGATAAAATGGACTCCCTTGCAGCTTTGTGTGTGTGTTAGTAACATAAAAAAGAATAGATTTCTTCATGTGAATTCCAATACTACCATGTAATGCTTTATGCACAAATTGTATGACTTCTCTTAGTTCCTGATCCCTCCTTGATAGTTACAGCTACCTCTAAGGACTGATGAAGGTGTCAAATACGTGGCAGTTTTATCTCATTTCTTCTACCATATGTTTATTATTTGATAATATTTAGTTCTTTCCCAGAAGACAAGTATAATAAAGAGAATTGATGGCACTCACTAAACATGTTAGATTTATTCTAGGATCCAGCGAGCAGTTTATAAAATATAGGCAAAATCCACAAGATAAATATCACTAGTAAGTAACTCATCAACCACGGTCAGGCTAAAATAAATAAAACATGACACATCATAGAATAAATAATGTTATCATTGGCAAATAAAAAAGATATAGAAATTAATGAACTATATTGTCTCTGGGCTAACAGATAGTTATCCAAGCTTTAGGTACCTAGTATGGCTCCTTCACACCCCATAGTGTCCTCTTCCCAAGAAACATAAATAAGTCTAAACTGCCCATCAGATTAATTAATGAGCTATAACTATAATATGTGAATTTATTCCTGCATCTCTATGACAGACTGTGTTTGGAACTCAGGTACTTTCTGTCATTAGGTAACATGTATCATTTGCTCAAATCTCAGTGAGACATATTTATAAAATATTTCTTCTGGATTTTTTTCTTTCTTTTTTTTTTTTTTTTTTTGCTTCTCACTATATATTTTAAATTGATTTGACAAACTGCATCACTCAAGCCTTTACACTTCGTTTATGAATCCTTCTATTCCTTGACTCCTGAGAACATGTACCTAGGAGTAAAATTAGAGAGTGGCATTGCTTCAGTGCAATTTCTCAGATGTCAAAAGTTGTATACCTTAGCCCTTTATTTCCTCTTAATGAACAATAATAGGATATGAATAATAGAATAATGAATTGCAGTAAGTTTTAGAATTGCTATGGGTTGATAATACTTTACTATTTTTCTCTACTAGTACAGACTGTGCCTATCATCACAGGGATCCCTCACAGCTCCTAGTACATGAGCATCTTCTCCCTAGCTGGTTCCAAACCTCCTTGCCATAGAACATACAGCAGGGGTATATTTATCCCACACCACCTAACCACTGGATGACTGATGAATTGAAACATGGGCAATTCAGCTCAGAAAGAGTGCTACATCATTCATATAATGGAAGTAAGATTACAGGCATGAGAAGTTACTGTCAGTTTTACAGAGGACTTTGTGACATAAGTAGGCCATGTCGTGGCTGAGAGCTAGTATGAAATGCTGGTGAAGAGATGGGGCATATTTGAGGTGAGATGGTGGGAAGAAACCGCTGTGGTAGATGAGAAGAGACAGAAGACATGAGAGATGCAGTGACGTTGCTGAACAGTGAGAGCAAATTCCGCAGAGCAAAAGAGAAAGGGAAGTGTGCCTTGCTTGCACCTTCTCATCTCTAGCCTCAGCAGGATCTAGTCATTCCAAGGTTCCTACTCAGGGTCCCTGATTCCAACCAAGACAATATCCTTTTATTTTTCATTTAGAAGAAACATCCATATACCTTATAATAGAGGTTTTCTTTACCTTTTTCTGGTTTTGTTTTTTGAAACCTATCAATGAGAATTTGAGAATTTTTGTTTTAATATTCTTTTTTACTTGGTGTGTGTGTGTGTGTGTGTGTGTGTGTGTGTGTGTGTGTGTGTGTACAAGGATAGTATAACACACAAACGGAGGTTAGTTACTGCTCTGCTGCTGTGAAGAAGAGACACCATGACGAATGAGAATTTAATCGAGGGTTTGCTTGCAGGTTCAGAGGGTTAGTCCATTATCATCATTGCAGGAAGCAGACAGGCATGGTGCTAGGAGCATAGTTGAGAGCTCTGCATCCTGATCCGCAGGCTGCAAATAGAGAAACACTGGACCTGCTGTGAACTTTTTAAACCTGAAAGTCCACACCCAGTAAGGTAACACACTTCATCCAACAAGGCCATGCTTCCTAAGCCTTCCCAAACAGTTCCACTTCCTGATGAGTAAGCATTCCAACATGTATTCATACAGGGGCCATTCTGTCGGGGTCATTCTCATTCAAACCACAGAAAACAATTATTAGGAGTCAGATCGTTTCTTCCACTGTGGATTTTAGGAATTGAACTCAAGTTGGTAGGCTTCCATTGCAGGGACTTTTACCCTTTGAACACTTTCACTGGCCCTGCTTGTTTATATAATGCTCTTAAATAACCTCACTTAAATGGAACTTGAACATCTTTTTTTTTTAATCACACATTGATAAAAATACTTGTTGATGCCCGCGAGGTAGCCCCCAGAGCCTTGAAGTCTTATCCCTCTCCATAAACCTAACACCAGCAACTTTCATAATCACCACAGCCTCCATGTCTCAGTCTCATGTTACTGGATAATCTAGTGGTAGCACAGAGATGTTAGTGTTTACCCTTACCCTCCCAGCCCACATCCCCACCCCCAACAGTCATCAGAAAAGTAAATATGAGCAATACAAACACTAAGTCAGTATTTCATCCCTAAACAAGAAACTATCTGCAAATGATATGTGCTAGCAAAGGGAAAATAAGTTCTCTCTAATGGGGTCTCCCTGGGTATATCAACCACACTGCACTTCAGTGCAAGCCCATGCCTGGAGTCCTTGGCCAGTACAATACAAACTCAATGATATTTTTGTGGACCTTTTGTTTCATTTTGCTTTTTTGACATTTTTGTTTCATTGGTCTTTGATTTTCATTTTGTGGGCTTTTTTTTTTTTCAGAGAAAGAGAGGGGAGAGATGGGGAGAGGAAGAGAGAGAGAGAGAAAATGAGGATCAGTGAGTAGATAGGTGGGAAAAGTCTGGAAGGAATTGGGGGAAGGAAAATACGATCAATTATATTGTATAATTTTTCAATAAAAATAATGTAAAAAAAAAAGAAAAGAAAAAGAAGAAAAGTGAATTTGAGACCAGGAATGTTACTACAACAAAGAACATTCCTCTTCATAGTAGGAACACGTTTGGCCAAGCTATAACTATTTTATATGGAAAACCTGACTAACAAAATCAAAATCTATGTTTCTTAAATTTTATGGGAAATGTTAAACTAGTATTTAACAAAGTCATTCAGATTTTAACTCAATCTGATGTGTTAAATTGATGGTATTTAGCAAAAACTGTACTTCGATCATCATTGTGGAGACATATGTCTCTAGCTTTATTTAAATATAATAAACATTTTGGATTTTTCCATTGGCTTCAAGAGATCTTCAAGATCACTGGTACTATTTAAAATGCAAAAATGAGACAAATTTTTTGCCCTTAAAATGGACACACATCCATTTCCATGGAGATAGTCCGTGATGGGCTTCCTAAATAAAGAAGTAAGTATCTCCCAAGCACCTGAACCACAACAACTCCAAAACCATACTCACTTTTTACAACCTTCCCTTCTCTAAAATATGATAGGCTGATTTGATCTGAGCCTCCTTATATCAATAAATAAAAGTCACCCTCTACCCTGTTTCCTATACAAGAACCTCAAAGTCACCTGCCATCCTGCTTACCCCTGAATCCAAGTTTCCTGTGCTGGATGCCTCATTCCCCTACTCAGGCCATTCTCTTCCCTCTTTCTTGCTTTATGTTCCCAAAGCAGAGTCCAAATGGAAGGCAAAAGGGTGTTTCCGGGCAGTTTCGAGGTGTCAGAGGGCAGTCGCACCTGTGGCCTCCTCTCCACAGGACCTTATTACTGAGACTTTGTCATAACCCTGTCAGCTTTCCCAGGTTCTGACATTTCTCCAGGTTTGGACAATCACTCATCTTGCTCCATAACCACCGAGAGTCACTAACTTCCCCCTAATGTCTGTCTGTCTTCTTTACAGATCTGTTATTTTATTAAAATTTGCCTCAAAATAACTAGTTTTAACACATCTTTCATATCTTATATTTTATTACATAAGCTAAGCTCATTTTTCCACATCTTTAATCCAGTCTATATTCTAACAACATCCTGCAAAAAAAAATCATATCAAATCAGCTGATAAATTTATGGATCTGTTTAAAATGGCCAATAACTAGATGACTTCCCATGATGCCATAGTAGCTCCAAGTTGCTTGAGGTACCTTGGAAGTTCCATTTATCATCTGGACCACATTTGCTCATCAGGTTCACCTTTGAAACCGTGTTTTACTCATGTTTGTTCAGCAATTCAGCAGGCTAATGCTTGACTCCACCAACTCAAATTGCTTCTCTCAGAATTGATTTCCTCTATCCAAATCAGTCTTCCCATTCAACCTCAATTGGCTAATTCTTTCTTCTACTTCTGCATGGACTTTAGTTTCCACATGGTCTCTGGCAAATCATTGCTGAGATCTCTTTTCAAGCTGCACTGATTTTCTTTTATTCCCAAGAATATATGTTCAGCATTATATTGACAGGATTATTTCCCTGCTCCAGACAGCAGCTTCCCTAAAAACAATAAGCAAGTCTGCAATGGCTAACTACATAGAACTTGGACATGGACTAGATTCTCAATAAAGGTTTTCTGAATTAAATAAATTGAATCTCTGAATATTCTTCCCTGAAAAACACAAAGCACACTATTTTTTCCTGTGTTTCTTTTATCAAAATATCTTTGGCATAGAAGTCTTTTTGGTGTGCATGTTTATTGGAAATCTATGTTGAAACTGATATATATATATATATATATATATATATATATATATATATATATATTTCTATTCCAGGCAGCCATATAATGCCATGTTTTGGTGATAGCTACATAATTCTCCCACAGAGACAGCAGTTTCTCTATAATCACAGTTGGTAGTTTCCTTTTATAGACTTTACATTTTGTGTGCTGTTTCTTCTATTATCAGAAATCAAATTAAAAAGAATAATTCATCCAAAACAAAGATTCTGGGCCCAACAACTATAAATCCAAAGGTAGAAACACATCTGTCCAAGGACAAAAAGAGTCAAGACAGAAAGAAAACATCAGCTGTGGAATTATCAGCTATACTAGATGACAGTGATGTTTCTGGTAGTATCTCATTTGTTAAATATATACAGTTCAAGATCCTGGTTTCTGAAAGAATTCTTTTCCATACCATCTGTGTGGTGACTTTATAACATGTTCTATACTGGTGAATTAAGAACTTCAATTTTTGGGCAGTTTCCAATCTTTGATAGTCATTTATACTTGGACAGATTGACGGGGATGTAACCAAGCAGAAAATATTAGTTTAAAACATTTTTGTCTGTATAATATTAAAATCCAATATTAATCATATAATGGTTTTATTGGTAGTAGGTACTAAGTTAAATTCAATCCACAGAAAAGTAAAGCAGAATTTGGCACTCCAAGATGAAGTCTCTTGATGTGCATGTGCAAAACTTGACATTTAATTTAAAAAGCGTGGAGGCACGATGGGAAAGCTATCTCCATGTAGAGAGTGGAGAGCAGTGGTGCATTTTATTTGACATGGTGGATTTGCTTTCCTTTATTTTCATATTTTAATAAGTTCAACTCATGAAAGCATAATGAAAATAGAAAGATCAGCTATAATCAGGATGCATGGACATTTGAGGATCTTGATTTAAAAAGCACTTGCCTTCTAAAGTCTTTCAACAAAATGTAAATTAAACAGATGAAATTGCCTAAAACATCACTGATTCCCAAGAGAATGTAATCATGCTTAAATGCCAACACTAAATTAATCAGAAGAACAAAATGTGGAGATGAGAAATTTCATTTTAGGCAGCTTCATGTTTCATTAAAGTAAGTGGACATGGCGGGTCAGGTTAAGACTTTGCAAAGAATGATTTGAAAAGCAAAAGGCAAAGGTTTCCATCTCACAGTAATGCAGCCACAAAGTTTATTGAATCAGAGCTGAAAGGCAATTCCTGTGCAGAGCAAACTCCAAAGATGATCACTTTCCCCAGACATTTCTCTTTCTCTGTGCAGAATTTTGAAAAAGATATACTAATATTTATATTACCATGTTTCTTTCTTCCAAACATCTTCCATTAAATTTTACATATTCTATTTATATTGTTTATAAGCAGTCATGCTCTTCTACATTAACATGGTCTAAAAATAAATATTGAATTGCTAATCAACACATGATATTTACTTTAGAACAAGCAGAGAAAGAACTTAGACAGGATGGTGAGTGAACAAAACATTTTCATAATTCGTTTTTTCAACAAATATTTTGACAGTCTATCTGTGCTGTATACAGTTCCAGATGTGTGTCACGTTCAACATACACACATTCATATATGCATGCATGACAAAGTCTTTAAAATTAAAAGCTAAGTTACACTGGAAAGCATAATAGAATATGACAGACTTGTGAAAAAGTCTGAAGAAAACAGACTTGGAGAAGAAGAAAAAGAAATGCATAACTGTGGGAAAAAACAATCTGTGATATAACAGCAGGTATTCAAAGCAGACCTCTCTGGGACCCAGACCTGCAAGAGTAGAGTTGCTCAGGTATATACCTATCCCATACATGGAGTGAGATCATCCTGGACCAAAATAACTTCAGTCCAGTTGATCATGAACAGGAGTGTCCTTTTCAGACTTGTGAAGGAGTAAAAAGCCCAATGTGTTAAAGAGAGAAGAGGCAACCGGATCAGAAGACACAACCAGAAAGGTAGTGTAAGAGCACATGAAATCCCCTAGGTGGTCTTAAGAGTTTTAATTTTTACTCTCGGTAAAAGAAGCGTATGTTCCATGACTGAGCAGAAAAGTAAACACAAACCAGCTTGTCTAGCTATTGTCCTGAGAATAGACAAAGGTAGGTGAGAAAAAGACAGAAACAAAGCATCTAGCTAGAAGACTGTTGGAATGAGTCATGTGCAAGCTGCTTGTAGAGAAAAAAAAAAGCTGATAATAACTGGACTCCAGATTTATTTGAAGGCAGAGGCAACAAGTTTTCCTGTTTAAATGAACATGGAGTGTAGAAAAGAAGTAAGTCAAATACTCAAAGGTATTTGGAAGAGAAGCTTAAAGGGAGACATCAACTAAATAATCAAGGAACTTTATATAGGGTCTTAAGATGCAAAAGATGCTTTAATCCCAGCACTTGGGAGGCAGAGGCAGGCAGATTTCTGAGTTTGAGGTCAGCCTGGTCTACAGAGTAAGTACCAGGACAGCCAGGACTACACAGAGAAACTCTGTCTCAAAAAAACAAAACAAAAAACAAAACAACAAAAAAAAAAAAAAAGATGGAAAATATAGACCCAATTTTCTACAAGTTGTGTTTGAAATGTGTTTGAGAAAGCAATTGGAAATGCTATTTTGGAATAGAATACATAGGTCTGGGGATGCATATTTGGAAACTCAACTTAGATGGGATAATGAAAAGCTCACCAAAACTAGAACACTCTCCTCAGACTTCCCAAGAAATACAGAAGTTCCTAGTTTTCAGTTTTTCATTTTTGGCCTCCGTACTGAGCATGACAGCCCACCTATTAGAGCCAACTACCTTATCAAACCCTCTGTTTTCACTTGTACCATAGTCTTTTGTTCTTTTCAGAAAATAATCCACAATAGCCACACGTTCAGTTTTGAATGAGTGATCATATTAACGTGTTACAAGCAGAAGTAAAAGAACAGATATCAAGCAGAATATCAACAGCAGAACTTAAAGTCAGGTTCTTAAGCAATCCAGAAGAAGTGACTGGGACAGCCCCATTGAGGCAGTCAGGATGGAGGTCCCAGCTGAGAGTTCCAAGCAGACCATCCTCCCCATGAGGCTTCCATCTTTCCATTTCCATCACAGGGATTTTTAAACCATGGAATAAACAATAGTGGCCTCTGTCAAAAATAGATTTGCTTCCATATGTTCTCAAGGATCTCAACATTTGCCTCTCTGGAACCCCTTCTGTACCTCACCCCACTCTCAAATTGGGAGCTTTTTTCTCTTTGACTATTATTGTTACATTTCTATTGTATGTGTGCATACATACAGTTTATACAAATACAACCTGTTGAGTCTGTTTTGTGTTGGTGGTGTCTATATGGTTCCAAGGCTGACCACTCTGCATTGGACAAAAAAGGATTATATCCCTTGGAGAGGCTAATTCTCCTTCTCCCAAATATAGGTCATTTGTTCCTCTTTTCTATATCATAAGACCAAAGGAACAGCCTGTTTCACAAAAAGTTGTCTCAGGGGACTCTTGAGCTAAACATACTTAAGTATAGACAAAAGGATCCACATTGCTCCCACAGTCCACCTAAACAACCACAAACAGCACATGAAAATTTACTATTCTTTAATGTAACCCATTTATTACATCTTCCTTTCTTGAAAGTTAGTAGCCTTGAGATGAAGATTATTTTAGTATGTTTTTTACATGTTTCCAAAGTTCCTAATGATTAAAACAATGTCTAAATAGTAGTTGTATTAATTTAATATGTTGAATCAGTCTGATTTATTAAAATAGAAAGTCCTTTAAATAAAAAAGTAGAAACTATATTTTCATGGTTTTAATATAGATAGCATAGGCTAAAGTTAGGTAATGATAGATAAAGTTTTATAGCATATGAATGCATCGCTCAGTTGGGAAGAGTATAAAATTATTTAGCATTTATTCTAGGTGAAGCACTTCAAATGTGTTATCTTTATTTATTTAATGCTAAATTGAGACAACCAACCCTATTATGTAAATAAGTATACTAAATTTAAAAAAACAAAAATCAGGAATTATGGCCAGTATGAATCCGACGCAAGACCTCATTCCTCCAGTGTCATTCAGAACTCTAAGAATAATAATAAGTCCAACAAGTACTAAATGGCATTTTTAGACACCTGTCAGGGAGACTGCTGGAGAGCCCTCAATATAAGATATCAACAGTAAATCCAGTTCACGCTATTTATTCATTCAAAATCTTCATATTCTATGATGGTAACAGAAAGTTAAAACCAGGGAAAGATGAAGGTTAAAAGCAAAGAGCTTGGCCTAACTTTGGATATCCCCATATTTTACTGTCTCTTATTCAATATTCTGTGGCAAGACTACTATCATTTCTTATAACCTGGAATCAAAATTCTAATATGAGAAACACGATCAGGTGTAGCTAACCAGCTACAGACAATATGCACAGTAGGTTGGGAGGTAGATTTACAGACAGATAGGCTAGACTAGAATCCCAGGCTTACCTCTTATGTAGTTATGAGACTCACAGCAATCATCTAAACACTTTAGGCTTAGTTACTGCATCAAGAACAAGGAGAAAATAACACTTTTTCTGTCAAATCACAGAATTGTTCTGGGGATAAAAGAGGCAATAAAGGACAAAGTGCTTTGAATCTAGACATACAATTCTAGCCTAGTTTATCTACATAGGTTTACAATGGCTTTCCTGAAGTCTGATTTCTCTAATTTCTCTTCCAAGAGTGTGAATTAATTATTATTTCTGGGCTAGTGGTTGACTTTGAGTAACAGCATACCATGATCATAACATTATGTTATTTATGGCTCAGCCAGAGCCACAAAAAAAATTCTATATACCCACCAATTCTTAAAAATATTTGCCACATCAGTAAAGTAACCCAGACCCAAAGAATATGCATGGTATATACTCACTGATAAGTGAATATTAGCCAAACAGTACAGAATACCTAGGATACAACCCACAGACAGTAAGAACTTTAACAAGCATGAAGGCCCAAGTGAGGATATTTCAATCCCACTTAGAAGGGGAAAGAAAATAATCACAGGAAGTAGAGGGAGGGAGGGACTGGGGTGTGAGAGGGGAGGGGAAGGGGAAGGGGGGAACATGATCACTTATGGGAGGGACAGGAGAGAAGCCCAGAGGAACTGGAGAATGAGTGGAAATATGCAGCCTCAAGGGGGTGAAAGATGAGGGGAGCCTCTAGAAAGTAGCAGAGACTCTGCAGATGAGATACCTTCAGGACTCATTGAGGGTGACCTTAGACAAAATGCCCAACATTTGGGAGAGGTAAATTGAAGAGTCCACCTCCAGTAGATAGACAGGGATAGATAGATAGATGAGAGAGAGAGAGAGAGAGAGAGAGAGAGAGAGAGAGAGAGAGAGAGAGAGAGAGAGACAGTGGAAAGACAGGGTTACCAACCCATAATCAAAATTTGTGACCCAGAACTGTTCCAATCTAAAAGAACTGCAGGAACAAATGTGGAGAAGAGTCTGAAGGAAAGACAGTCCAATGACCAGCCCTACTTTGTATCCATCTCATGGGGAAGCACCAAGGCCTGATACTATTACTGATGCTATGGTGTGCTTACAGACAGGAGCCTAGCATGGCTGTCCTCTGAGGGGCCCTACCAGCAGCTGATTGAGACAGATGCAGATACTTATACCCAACCATTGGACTGAAGTCCAGGACCCCTATGGCTAAATTAGGAGAAAGATTGAAGAAGCTGAAGGGGAGGGCAACCCCGTAGGAAGACCAGCAGTCTCAACTGACCCAGACCCCAGGTAGCTCTCAGAGACTGAGCCTCCAACCAGGCAGCATACATGGGCTGGTCCAAGGCCTCCAGACACATATATAGATAACACAGGACTGCCTAGTCTGGCCTTAGTGGGAGATATGCCTATTGCTCCAGATTGAGGCCCCAGGGAATAGGGTGGCCTGGTGTGGGAGAGCACCCTCTCAGAGACAAGGAGAAGAAGGAAAGGAATAAGGAACTGTGGGATGGAGTATGGGGGCAGGCAATGTATGTAATGTAAATAAAATAAAATAAATAGTAAAAAAAAAAAAAAAAAAAAAAAAAAAATTTGTTGCCACAATCAACATAAGAGTCTCTGGTGGAAATAGAGCATATGGAAGTAAGACAATCTTTCCCAACAATGTCTTCTTAGAACACCCACCCTCCAGCCAAACTAGTCATTATATATGCGTGAGAGAATGTAGCCACGATCAACAAAGCTTGGTCCCATCTGATCAATCCCAGACCTAATTGCTAACCCAACAATCATGGCTTCACCACATAGTTGTTTAAAATAAAGTTAAGTTTGTGTGTAATTTGTTATGTAGCAAGTATTGACTGTTAACAACCAAGGCTGAAAAGGGATTTTCAGAGGTATGCATATTGATACCATATCTATTCCATTCTGCCTCTAGAAAATTTAGATCTGCTAGCCATGGAAGTTGGCTTGAAAACAATCAAGCAGAATCCTCTTTTACTTCTGAACTCATGAGCTCAGATTAGTCACATGAGGAAATCTAAAATGTCCATTGTACCTGCTCACCATCCCTGAACTTCTGAAGCAATCACAACTCAATCTCTAAGGAGGAGCAGAAATAAACCAGTGAGGCAAGAACCAAGAAGGAGAAGGAGCAGTAGACTCCTCAGGAGCTGAAACTTCCAGGAAAGAAATTCGATACTTCATCCTTCAGTGACCCATTCACTTGGATGGAGACTCAGCACAAACACTAATTTCACAATGTAATGTAGCAGAGCCCATTTTCTGCCTACCCAGTGGAAAGTGAAATTGCAATACGCCTACATTGTAAATCAAAATGCCTTCCTAACCTTGCTTGTTAACAAAAAATGTATAATTTCCATTTTGCCACCATTTCTTTAGAGTTCACACATTAAAAAGATTACTTATATGATATTCTGATTTATTCCAAATTCATTATCAAGACTTTCCAGAGCCTGCTGAGCTTCCTTGTCTAGACAGATTTTTATGAGTTATAAAGTTTTGATCATTGTTAAAAATCTAGAAATCTTAACATTGAGTTACATAGAAAATACATCAGTTATTAATATGACTACATAAGTTTAAGAACCTTATTTCAAGTAACACTGAATCTCGGGATAATATTTGTTTGTTAGCAACAATAATACAGTAATAATACAAAAAAGATCAAGATAGCATCTGAAAATGTCTATAAGGTGGTGTCATCTATTCATAAGTGTAGACATACGAAGATGCTACCTTGGCCTATGTACTGGCTGCTTTTGTGTGTCAACTTCACACAAGCTCGAGTTATCACAAAGAAAGGAACTTCAGTTGAGGAAATGCCTCCACAAGATCCAACTATAAGGTATTTTCTCAATTAGTGATCAAGGGGGTAGGGCCTGCTGATAGTCTTGGGTTCTATAAGAAAGAAAGCTGAGCAAGGCAGGGAAAGTAAGCCAGTAAGTAACATCCCTCCATGGCCTCTGCATCAGCTCCTGCTTCTTGACCTGCTTGAGTTCCAGTCATGACTTCCTTTGGTGATGAACAGCAATGTGGAAGTATAAGCTGAATAAACCCTTTCCTCCCCAACTTGCTTCTTGGTCATGATGTTTGTGCAGGAATGGATACTCTGACTAAGACAGCATATTTATTCATCTTGAAGCTTAACATAGTGGACCTCAGAAAATAATCAACATTTTCTGCTCTCAGAATCTGGCAGAAGTAACTTATCCTATAAGCACATTTTTATCCCTACTGTGTGGGACTTTCCTAGGACTCTGGTTTGGTTTTTGTTTTCTGTTTTTTTGTTTGTTTGTTTGTTTTAAGTAGGGGCTGAAGTGATGGCTCAGCAGTTAAGAATATTTGCTGTTCTTCTGAAGAATACATGTTTAATCCTAGTACCCATATGATAGTTCACATCCATCTGAAACTCCAGTTCCAGATATTCCAAAACCATCTTCTCATCTCCTTAGGCACTGGGCATACATGCAGTGTACAAACATAATAAGCAAAACATTCATGCACATAAGATAAAAGTGAGTAAACCTTTTTAAAAATCAAAGGATGTTTTCACAAAGGCGAGTGTGGAGCCCACATAATAAACTCTGATAAGTGGAGAGGGTTTTAATGCACAAGTATTTAACGGTATTGTTTCTAATGTCAAGTAAGTTATAGAACTGCTATGAAGTCATCAGTAACGCATATGATAGCACACATAGGATAGCCAGATGCTGAACTAAAAGATGCAGATAAAAGCATCATTAAAAGATGAGAAGCCATTTACTAAGCTTGCCCTACATAAGATTATGCTACAAATCTTATCTCATCTGTACTGCCATATTCTCTCTTCTGCAATGCACCCTCCCCACTTTTTTTGAAAGGACATTTGTGATAAACTAGATAGAACCTGTCCAAATAATACAGAAACAACCTTTCTATAGGTTATAAGCCAATGGTTTAACTTGATATACTTTTGCTGTTTAACCTATGTCACATAATATCCTCAGCCCTTGGGGGGGGGTATACATTGTTCAGGCTGATGTTATGCTCACTATACCACAGAACTCATAAATCCTATTCATCCCTCTAGGAAAAAATTCAAACTATGTCCTAAACCTTAATTCCAGCCTAAAACCAAAGTATGTGCATGTAGATGATATTAATACAAGTACAAGATACCTAGGACATAATATATGATCAGTTTCAGGCTGCATCAATAAAGGAAATATTCCAATTAAATGATTCACATGCATTTTGGGTTTCTCATTGAAATATAAAATATGTTTACACTATATTTTAGCTTACTATTTAATAATAGTATCTAAAAACCAATGTACATCCTTTAATTTAAAAACATATATAGTGACTTCAGATTTCCATCTGTGCCCGAGAGCTAACCCTGTGCTGCAGCCATCCACACCTCAGCTATGCAAACTTGTCCTCCAGGAGCATTGACACACTCAAGCTCACAGGCTCACAGGCTCACTGGAGGGACAAGGTCCAGGCAAAGACAGTAAACCCAGTTAACACCAGAGATAACCAGATGATAAGAAGTAAGCACAAGAACGTAAGCAACAGAAACCAATGCTACTTGGCATCATCAGAATCCAGTTCTCCCACCACAGCAAGTCCTGTATTCCCACACACACCCCCAAAAAAGCAAGATTCTGATCTAAAATTAGAGCCCACAGTGATGATAGAGGACTTTAAGAAGGACATAAATAGCTCCCTTAAAGAAAAACAGGAGAACACAGGTAAACAGGTACAAGCCTTTAAAGAGAAAACACATAAATTCCTTAAAGAAATACAGGAAAACACAACCAAACAGGTGAAGGAATTGAACAAAATTGTCCAAGATCTAATAATGAAAATAGAAACAATAAAGAAATAACAAAGGGAAAAAACTCTGCATGGGTCAGACCTAAGCCCTCTGTATATGTGTGGTTGGTAGCTTGGTCTTCTTGTGGTACTCCTAACAATAAGAACAGGTATGTCTCTGTCTGCTTAGATTTTTCAAAACCTACATTAATAAGGGTTTTCAAATGCTTGGACACCCCTTTCAGCATACTGTCCAAAGGTGGGGGAGAAAAGATGGTAAACAGGACAAGGGGATGCAGATCTGTTTAAAAGTAGTTCTTTGGGGTGACTCCAATCTCTGTTGTCAGGATACCAGCAGTCCAGTTCACTAGTGTCAGGATACCAAACATGAATCAGTAGCGATGGCATGATCCAGGAGAAACAGCCAGGCCTCCACCGAATCAGCATGAGTCAGCAGTGACCAGAATGATCAGTCAGGACTCCAGGAAAACTTCTCTATCATGCCTCTCTCAACAAACTGAAGACTCGAGACCCAAGATCAATGAAGAGTTACAAGGCTAGCTATACAAGCACCCTGTCACTTTCTGTTGAGTCCCATTTATACTCTCTCTAAACATCATGTGTCCTCCCATGGGTCTTGCTTGAGCAAAGCATCTCATTAGTCTGCATCATATGACACAACCAGAAATACCTACTCATGTCTCTGACTCTTTTGCCTGCTTTGGGTGACTCTTTTCCTCCAACTGTTTTGCTTTGTCCAGTCTTAATGTGAGGGGAGATACCTAGTCTTATTACAATTTGATATGCCATGTTTGATTGATGTCTCTTGGAATCCTTCCCCTTTCTGAAGAGACACTGAGGCAGAGTGAATCTGGAAGAGAAAAGAGGTAGGGGGAGGGGTATTGGGAGGAGTGGAGGGAGGGAAAACCGTGGTCAAGATATAATATATGAGAGAAGATTAAGTTAAAAATTAAAAAAAAAACAAATCCAGCAGCATATACAAAAAATACCACTAGGGACAATATGCTATGCTCCACAGAAACATAAGATTTGACACCAATAAGCAACACAATATACAATAATCAGAGTAAAAAGTAGTGTGAGATAATATTCAATATATAAAATCAGAAGAAAATTTTAGAAACACTCATTTCAAAATGTTTTCACTATCCGTCATTGGTTGGTGGACATGTGAGAAATAGTTTGTGGTTTTTCTACACTTCTTAAGCTTACAAGAATATGTGTATCACATAACAATTCTATGTGGGCTTGTGTTTATGTATCATGAATACTACGTTTGATTACTGTTTGGGTAAAGCTGAGAGGACACACAGACTGGTCAGTTTAGAATGATACATACAAAGAAAAAAGAAAACAAATGCCTCCATAAGACTGTGCTGCATGCTAGCCTGTAGGGCATTTTCTTAACAGGTAATTGATGGAGGATGGACTAGCACATTGTGAGTAGTGCTATCCCTGAACTGGTAGTCCTGAGTTCTATAAGAAAGCAGGCTAATCTGAATAACTCATAGGGAACAAGCCAGTAAGCAACATCCTGCCTTGACCTCTATAACTGCTCTTGCCCCCAGGTTCCTGCCCTATTTGAGTTCCTATCCTGACTTCCTTCAATGATGACATATGGTATGGAATGGTAAATCAAATTTATCTTTTTCCTTCCCAAGCCGCTTGGTCATTGGGTTTTGTCACTGCAATGCAGACCTTAGCTAACCTATCACCCTTGTTGTGGGGAGATTTTTAATGAGTCCACTGTATTTGAATTGTACCTGCTCCTGTAAGTAACTCTTCACCCATGATCCTGTTACTTACTCAATAAAAACTAACTGGTTCACCAAAAATGGGGAGGGGGATAGCAATAGACACTGAGGAAATACAGAGAATCATAAAGACAAACTTTAAAAGCCTGTACTCTACCACATTGAAAAAATCTAAAAGAAGTAGATATTATTCTTGAGAGATACCACTTACCAAATTAAACCAAAATTAAGTAAACAATTTTAAATATACATAAAATCACTAGTGAAATAGAAGCAGTAATTAAAAATTCTCTCTCTCAAAAAAAAAAAAAAAAAAAAAACAAAAAAAAAAAAAACAAAAAAAAAAAACAATACCAGATGGCTTTATGACTTTCAAAGAAGACTTAAGGACAATACTCCTAAAATTATTTCACAAAATAGAATAGAAGGAACAATGCCAAGTTCATTTTATGAGGCCACAGTTACCTTGATATCCAGGCCAAATAAAGGTTAAACAAAGAGAATTATAACCAATTTCCCTCATAAAAAATTGATGTAAAAATATTCAATGAAATATTTTCAAACAAAATCCAAGAAGACATAAACAGAGCATCCACCACGGTAAAGTAGTCTACATCCCAGAGATGCAGGGATGGTTCAATGTATGAAAATCTGTCAGTGGGATCCATAATATGCATAAAAAATAAAACACATGATCATCTCATTAGATGCCCAAAAAAGCCTTTGACATAAATCCAACACCCCTGTCATGATAAATGTCCTGGAGAGATCGGGCATACAAAATAAAGACAATTTTCATAAAGCCCATAGCCAATATCAACTTGAAAGGAAAGAAATTCAAAACAATTACACTAAAATCAGGAACAAGACAAGGATGGTCATGGGGTGAGTGGACTGTGCCACTAGACAGAAGACCTGGTCTACTCTCATTTTATCTATTCTGTACTGTACTTGAAGACTTAACTGGAGCAATAAGACAACTGAAAGACATCAAAGGATTACAAATCATAATGGAAGAAGTCTAAGTATTGTTATTTGAAGATGATATGATAATAAACATAAGTGACCCTAAAAATTCCACTAGGGAACCCCTACAGCTGACAAACACATTCAGCAAATTGGCTGGTTACAATATTAACTCAAAAATATCAGTTGTCTTCCTATATACAAATGACAAATGAACTAAGGAAGAAATCAGAGGAAGACACCCTTCCCAATAGTAACAATAATATAAAATATTTTGTGGGTTTTTTAGCCAAGCAAGTAAAAGACTTGCTTGAAAAAACATTAATTCTTTGAAGAAAAAAACTGAAGAAGATATAAAAAGATGGAAAGATCTCCCATGCTCACGGATTGGTAGAATTAACATAGTAAACATGGCCATCCTACCATATCAATCTACAGATTCAACACAATCCCTTTCAAAATTCCAATGCAATTAAGTAACACACCTTGAAAGGACAAGTCTCAAACGTCATACAGAAAAAAGAGGCAAAACAGAAAAACCTAGGATAGCTAAAACAATCCCAAGTGATAAATGAACCTAGAGAATTATCATTTCTGATTTCAAATTGTACTACTATCATAAAAACCTCATGCTACTTGGCATAAAAATGGAGACATTGATCAATGAAATTGAACTGAAAACCCAGACCTAA
>NW_023046305.1:0-60730 GCF_011762505.2 Arvicanthis niloticus
CTTTCTATTTCTCCTTTGTTCTTTGAGTGGTGGAGAAACTGAGAAAAGTCCCAGTCACCAAACAGGGATCCAAGTAACAATATTCCAGGCATAGCTCAGGCATGGAGCAGCAAGAAGGACTAACACTTGGCTTCCCAGGGCTGCAATTTTTTTTCCCATAATAAAGCAGTTGGGTAAGGTTACCCTGCATCACTAGCCTGATACCTTTTAAACATCAAGGAGGACCTATGATTTCTAGACTTTACTTTAGGATCCTAGGTCACATGAGACCACATTGTGTTGCCTCTTATTGGAGCTTTAGGTTTCTACAGTTTCCCAACATCTACCTCTATTATACTCAGCAGGGAATAATTTTAATCAGGAGAAAATTGGAAAAAGAGATAACTTTCATGATAGCTTAAATTCATACTACATGAGACAGAAAATCAGTACATGTTCATGTTCTCCTCTCAGGAATTCTTCAGGCATGTTTCAAATTAGAATAATATGATATCCTGAGAGAATTCTGAAATCAAACATTTCTGCAACAGAGAAGCATTCATAGAAAATGGAGCAAATAAGGATATTTTTGTAATAAAGCACAGATATTCATGCAAAGTAGAATAAACACTAGTATCAGATCAGTAATGCTAGGCTGTCCAAGTGGTTCAAACATTTATCTATATTTTTTATATTTTAGGCTTATGATAAAAGATTATGAGCTGCTTAGAAAAATACAGTAGTTTTCTCTTATCAATGCTTTTACTTTCAACAGTATTGGATACCCTTGGTTATATTGTCATCTAAAAATATTAGAAGCCCAGAATGATGGTATGTGTTTGCCTTCCTGTTACATTAGAGCTAGAAGCAGGAGGATTGCTTGCCTTCAGGGGTTCTAGAGCAGATTGCGTAACATGAATTGATCCTTTATAAAAAGCACACCAAGATACAAACAAAAAGGCATTATAACTCTATGGTAAATTTTAAAATTAATCAGTGTAATCACGTACATTGTGCAGTCTAGCGAGCAACATGGTTACATCTTGGGCTATCCACTCCATCTTCTCTGGAGTGTGTGCAGCCACCTGTGTAGGGTTTCCACCTGAGAGTCACTCAGTAGTCACTGTTGGGGAGGAATATGTTCCTCTGGAGAGACTGACTCTAGCTTCAGAAATCTATTGGCATCTTAGAATGCCCTCTATGGAAATCACTGTGATAGAAGGACAAACTCTAGAGATCAAAACTAGCCTCATTTATCAACTTTGATTTTTTGGAGTAACAGAAAAATGAAAAAAAAAATCATGAAATATATCCTTTGGCTTTATGAACAACTAATCTTAAGCCTTTGAGTGAACTCAATATGGATGATGCTGCAGCTTGAAATACCTCCCAGAGGCTCATGAATTTGAACACTTGGAGAACAGTTGGTGGCTGTTTGAAGAGGTTACGATTTGGAGGAGGTAGCCTTGCTGGAGAACCTGCATCACCAACATGGGGCTGGGCTTTGAGAGTTTGTAGCCCTCCCCTCCTTTCTGCTTTCACTATCTGCTTCCTGTGTAGATGAGATGTTATCTCTTAGCATATTTCTGTGGTCACCTGAAGTTACATCTTCCCCACCAATATGATGAGCTCTTCCTCGGTCATGAACCATGAACCCAAACAGACTAGTTTTATGGTTGCTTTTGATCATGATATTTCATCACAGCAACAAAAACACAATGAATACAGATGGCATTCTTTGATTGCTATACCCTCCAGAATTGATTTCTCTCATTTATGATCCCATTGTATGCTAAATATTCTTTTCTTTAATAAACATAGTTGAATTCCTGCTGGGTGGAATCAGGTAATTTGAGATGTAAGAGCAAGTCAGTCCTTATTAACCTAATCAGTAAAGGGCAAGAGGAATCACATAAAAGTTTCTTTATTAACAGGGTAATACCATCTCTCTGCTGTTGAGGACATTTCCTAAGAATAAGTTTTCAGATGTCACTTGGTAGCATGATGCTGGTAAAAAGAGAAGGGTAGGGAAGTAATTATGTTCCAGGAAGTGGAGACACATAATGGCTAGTTGGGAAAAACTCCATTCAGAGAGTCCAAGGAAGTTAGAGGTAGAGATGAGAGACCTTAAGAACAGTAACTTGAGAGATAGGTGAAAGGTCAGATGCTACAAGACCAGATTTGCTCTGTTAGAATTGGAACATGTTGGTTGCCATCCTAGCTTTTCTAATAAGTGAGCAATTCTTCGGGTCAGGATAATTTTCATTTCTTTGTATTTCAGAGATTATCCCAGTGATGGACATATAAGAGAGTGGAGGGAGAGAATGAAGGAAGAAATGAAAGGAATAAATTTAAAAAAGAATCTCTCTCTCTCTGTAAACATCGAAGAAGACATGCATATGAGAGATAGATCAACCACTTGAAGAGAAGAAACATTGCTTAATGAAGCACTTAAAATCTGGTCTCAAATACAACTGCAATGTATGCTGTAGACACAAATGGAGAGCTTTGCCCCTTGGGACCTCAATGTTCTCTTCTGAAAAATTATGTAGTTGAACTTTCGTCTACAGAGAAAACTTCAACAAACTTATAAAAGGGCTGCTGAATGAGTACAGTGGAGGGTTATCACTCACAGCCCAGGTGGTTACAAACACTAGTATTATTCTCGGGGGCAATATCATGGAAGTACACAACTCCATACAGAATCTAAACGTAAACATTTGGATTCATCTTTGATTAAATATTCACCCCACTTTTAACAATATAGTTTGAAATGCTATTTTTTTCAAATTTATATTCAATGGAGCCCTCACCATTTTTCAAATTGTTAGTGTCAGTTAAAAGAATGACAAACAAGGATGTTAAAAATACATCAGGTTTTCTTGACATTGCTACAGAGACCAAATATCTTGCTTGCCAGAAAGACTTTCTTTTTAGGAAGGAAAATTTATATGTGGTTCTTCTTTCAAGTATGTTCAAAATGGGTCAGAGGAAATAGAGCAATTGAAATGAGTATCCGAAATTGATTCTAACTCACTTATTTACAAAACACTTTGATAAATGAAGCAAACATAAGGAAGGGGACCTTGGAAGCCATTCTTAGTCTTCAAACAAATATGAGAGATGATTTAGTCTCTAGTTTGGTCTATGAAAACTCAGCTTATTTTCCTGTTATGTTGGGTCAGTGTTTTCAGGCAAAGTGAACATTGGGAAGTTTAGAACGTGAAGAACTTTGAAGTAGTCACTCAGAAAGTGACTTGACTGTGCAGTAAATACTAGTTCTAGCACTTGGAGGTCAACCTTATGGGTCAATGGACTGAGTGGGCTTGATCATAACTTTTTTTGAATTGGGTTTTCTATAATGGATAAGTCAAAGAGAAAGCCACACTGATGTCATGTAGAGCCACACAAACCTCTAGATTAACATTTGAGGTGTTGTCAAAACAGACAGCCAAGGAGGCAAGCATAGAGAAACTGAAGTTCACTGATTTATACAATGTTATGAATGACTCACTTGTGTGAGCTGAGGGGATCCTCAGAGGCTCTCTAGTTGTCATTGTTCTTTTCTGTAAGATGAATGAGTTAGACCACATGAAGCTCAGGGCCTTGTAATAAAAATTACAATGGCATGTTTGATTCTAAGCTAAAACACAGAATTCAAATTCATTCACATGAAAAATGTTTATGCCTTATTTGTAATTACAGGAAAACCTCTCGGATACAGCCAACAGAAATAATGTAGCGTCTAACTCATTAATCATTGACTTCTCACTTTGTGGAAATCTTAGATGACTTAGTTTTTCTTTGCCATTGAGTGTATGTTAAACTTCAGAGCTAGATATGAATCACTCTAACTGCAAACACACTTGACTATTCCCCTTGTGTGAGTGCATGATACACATGTGTGTGCCTGTGTATTTATGTGTGTGTTTGTGTGTGTGTATGTGTGTGTGTTTGTATAATCAGCTTTTCATATCTCTGGACTCCAAATATATAGATAAAACTGACTACAGATTAAAAAATCAGAAAAATGCATCTGTATTGAATATATACAGCCACCCTTCCCTTTCATCATCTTGAAATAATATTGTGTAACAACCACTTAGTTCTACTGGGTTCCATAAGTAATCTAGACCTGAATTAAAGTATTCAGAATGTCCATAGGTTCATGCAAATACTACACTGTGTTATATGAGGAATTTGAAGACTCATGAAATTTGGTATTAGAGGTGGATCCTGAAACTGGTTCTTGTGGACAGATACCAGAAAATGATGATATATTTGACTGTTTTCCTTCACACACACACACACACACACACACACACACACACACACACACTGCATGTGCATTTATATTTACATGTTTATATTTAGTTAATTATTTGGCTCAAACAATCATTTGTGACAATTTGTGGTTTAAGCAGTAATGTTTTCAGTTACTCAAATGCATGGAAATGCTGAATAATTATGGGAAATGAAAAACTAGTTTGTGTAACATGAGGTTTCTAGAAAATTCAGTCCAAGAGTCAGGAACCACTCAGAGTAAACACCCGTTTGTCTTGTTAATATGTAACTTGAAACACTTTATGCAACTCAACTCAACTCAACTCAACTCAACTCAACTCAACTCAACTCAACTCAACTCAACTCAACAGAAATCTCCAGTCTGAAATGACTGATCACTCTGAATTATCATTGTGATCACTACCGGTATGACCCTCTGTATAGCATTGTGCCCTCTCTGCTGCATGTCCTGGGTTATTCTACAAGGGAAGAAAATAGAGGCTAGTTTCTTATTCAACGTAAAATGTATCCTTCCTTCTAAGAAAAAGGCAATTCATGACCAAAATTTGTATTCTTTAGTTCCTACTGATATGGCCTTTATTAAAATACATGAAAATATTAAGACAGAAAATTGTTCATGTAAAAATAAAAAGAACCAAGCTGTAGAGAAGAAAAGAGGTGAACTTTGTTGTTTTTCCTGTTTGGATGATTTTTCAAAGACTTGGAGATCAAACACTGAATTTTCACGCCTGTGAATGACAGTGTAAGAAGAAAAAAAAATCCCTTCCCCTCAGAGAGAACATAGGCCATGGAAGCCCTTCCCTGGATGGCTGCTGAGCTGAGTGGTGACTATGAGCAATTACCATCTGACAGTTATTCTGTGGCTTTAGGAAAATGGCTTGTGGTCACACTCCAACTCTGGCTGGACAGGTATCCACATCACAGGAAACCACTACTAAATCTGGTACCTCAATGATCTATTATTGGCAGCGGGGAGCAAAGTCCTGAATCAGCACTCAGATGTGAGGGTCCATCCAACCTGGTCACTCCAGGTCAGGTTGAGAGATCCATGTGTGCACTTCTTAAAACAGGAATTTTTAAGGGGTTATCACCTGATGTCATTTGACAGTCTATGAATAAATGTTTTTCAGATTCAAGGTTTTTTTCCCCCCTTCTGGCTTAGTTTTATGAGCCTGACTTAATAACAAAAAGGAAATCCCTCCTTTATATTGAATACGATCTTTTATCAGCCTATTAAAAATACCAGCAGACACTCTAGCCATGGCAGTATGTCACAGTGTAGCAGATACTCTGAGCATGGTATTATGTAACAGTGTAGCAGACACTTGAGGCATGGTAGTATGAAACAGTGTATCAGACACTCCAGGCAGGCATGTAACAGTGTATCCAAGAGCTCAAGGTTGCTACCATAAGTCCCAGTGCTGAGCAAATTCAAGTTTTTTTAGAATGACAAATAGATGTGATGAAGAAGAAAACCAAGAGTCCCAGTTAAGTTGTCATTCTGCAGCGAGAGCAACGTGGTTCTACTCAGACAGTAGAATACCCAGGCTTTATTTTCCTTAAGCCCAATGGTTCAGTAGTGCCAGTGTCCACTGCACAGATGGACAAACATTAGTAGCCATGTTTCCCTAACTTCTTCATACCTGGATACTTTTATTTAACACACATTATAATAGATCCCCAAATTGTGGGAGCAGGGTAGTGGATCAAAGGTGCTCTAAGGGCAGTGGTACCAATATGTCAACAGTAGTATTTACCTGGCTCAAGAGACTTCTCAGCTATTAATCAGGGAAACAGTGAGGGGCTCTGGGGAACACCATAATATTGTAGTTAGGACTGACCTCAGTAGCTTGGACGCACACAACTCCTGGTAGCCAATAAATGAAGTAAATTTAATGGCAGCCTTTGAGGTGAACTAATGTTTTATTCTCCAGCCAACCGAGCCTGAAAACATGGCTGGTCATGAGGAGCAGAGGGGAATATTTAGGAGTGTGGAGAGGCAGGCAAAGTGCTCATAAAGAACTTCAAAAATGCTTATAAATGTGGCTGAGAAGAGACAGAGCTTTGGAAGCAAAAGCAGATTTTCCATAACAAATCTCTGAGATACAGATGTATGTGCATGTATGTCTGTATGCGCTCTCTCTCTCTCTCTCTCCATATATATATATATATATATATATATATATATATATATATATATATATATATATTAATCCTGGTTGAACTATATTGATACAACCCTTTGCCAGAAACACAGGCAAAGAAACTTCTTTTTCTCCTTTAGGGAATATTAATTTTTCTTTTTCCTATGACTGTTTCTTTTTAAAGCTACATGGAGCAGCTGTAGCTATTGTAATTATACCAACCCAAAGCCTGGAAATAAAGGAGTCTGGAAAACACTTAGCATCATCACACAGTATCCTACATCAGCAACGTTAGTCACTGGGAATATGCAATTTTTTCTCTAGCACATGTTTGCTTGCTTGCTTTAGACTGTAATATATCATCTCAAGTAAAGTCATTCAAATTAAAATGTCATGTAAATTTCTAATGAATCAAGCACATTTTTAAAAGTGGGGCTTCTGTATAGTTTCAGAGTGAAAGAGAAAGTATATAATTTCAAACAAAACAAGGGATTCATGGGATTACTGAAACTATAATGTAATTGGCATCCAACCACCATGATTGAAATAGTTTTATTTCTGTAGATTCACGATAATTAAAATACATTTACCTCTCTTTCCATAACAAAACCCACTTTGATTTCTTTTATCTGACTTCTGAGTTTTAAAGTTTTCATTGTAAATGATTCCTAAATTGAAGAAAAATGTAAAAAAAAAAAAAGGCCCAGGAAAAATTGAATACTGTCTCATTATCACTACCTGATTTTAGGGAAAGCCAGTATGTGTAATTCAATTTTGGAAATTCTAACGTCACTCACATACAAAGGAAACATTTGCTTTGCACTAATAGTTCACCATTTCCTATATTTTCACACAGTGCTGAAAGTTGCATTCTGCTATTGGGTAAATCCTTCAGCGTTGTGTTCTGCGTTATAATGTTGATGCCCAAGATGGAATGAATGCTGACCCCGATGATGATGATGATACAGTTTCCTTGTAAAGTGACCACATTCACGTCAGCCTCTAAGATGCAGTGGATTGGAAGCTATGAGACAGCATGAAGAAGCCCCTGCAGGATTTTCCCATTATGTAAATAGCGACCAGCACCCCACACTCTGTTACAGCATGCATTCTTCAAGGGTCACAAGGTCCAGACAGATGTAACAGCTATTGACACCACCAGGGGGTGCCAAAGGACAGCACCTGTTTACATTTTTGGCTAATGGGCCCTGAGAAAGTAGAAAAAGAATTAGCCCCAAGCTAGACAAATAGTACATAAACCCACCTTGCATCACCCGTAAAATATCTTTGTGTAGCACTGGAATGCTACAAGAAGTCGTTGATCACTGCAGATAAGTAGGACCACTGCGAACAGCTAGCAAATCTTCCCCTTTTCCAAGTGAGTCTACAGATGCAGAAACTGGGAGGACTTGGTAAAACTTGGTGGGTTGGATGAGCTGTGGTACAATATGGACCAGAGCTGATTTGAATATGATGCAGATCACCCCACCCCCACCCCTAGAGTACCTTCCCCTTTGCCATGTTCCTCTCTCCTTCATCCCTAATAAAAGAACTGGGTGAGAAGGCCGCTCATGGCATCTGTTCTAGCCTCACTGTCCCTTTCAACACCTTGTTGGATAGAAAGCAGTCTCCCGTGAGCCCCTTGGTTTAAGAGAATAGCTATCAAGAACTTCTCTCTCTGCCTCATTCCTTCGTGCAGATTATTGCAGAACCTAAAAGGACTCACTCCAAGGGCTTTGTGTCCTGTTTAGGAAAACCACATTCCCACTGGAGTGTTTCTAGGTCTCCTCACTTTTTATCTCCATCTCCTGTGAGCACCACCTGCAGGGTCTTTCTTACTTCCATAGTTATGACTCTGTTGGCCTTCTGTTAGAATTAACAAAACCTCTCATGCCAAAAAACACATTACAAGCTAATATTTGAAAATATATTAAAATTGTCTGTGTTTTAGTACATGCTAAAACTCCATTCCAAAGGATGCAAATCTGACATCTTCAGGTAAAACCCATATTCTCCCTGTAAGATATAGACCCTGGCCTTCTCCATAGTTAACTGGCTGACTTTAGGTTGCCGTTATGTGTCTAGGTAAAAGGACACAACACAACATAAATTAGAATTAGAAGCATAACAGAACCGTTTAGAGTGCCTATCGATTTTAATGTTCCTGGTCTAGAGAATAACTTGAATGAATCCACTTCCTCCTACTCTGACAGCTGTTCTGCCATGACCAGAGGAGGGCTAATGAGGTTACAGCTGTCAGGCTTAATCAAAAGATACAAATATGAACAAGGAATTGGGTAGCTGGTTTCAGTTAATTTGTGCAAATGTACAGATTGGGTGGGCAATATTTACACTGGTGACTCAAAACAAACTTTCCGGAATTGAGCCAAATATGACCTCACCGGTGCTCAGCTCAACTCTGGGGAGATAAGACTCAAATTAGAAAAACGGGATACGGAGCCCCAAAGAGTTCCCAGTTTTGAGACACCCATGAAAAGCCCGTTTGTATCCAGCACATTTTCCTCTTCATCAAGTATCTAATTGGATTTCCAAGACTGTAGCCTAGTTATTCCAGAAAAAACCTCTCCTAACTGTTCTGGGGATGAAGCTTGGGAGTCTGGGTCTTGTACTCTTGCCATGGGACTTTATGTAAGAGTTACCCCTCCCCCCACCCACATCTGCGTGCTCATGAGAGCATCCAGAGTGTGTGCCAGGATTGCTGTGCACCCATTCTGTTATGAAAACATCGTTCTATTAATATAAATGCACGCTGCATTTGCCAGGGCTAACGAGAACAGGTGCAAAGTCTTCAGATGCTTGTTCATACTGAGAAATGAAAAGAGTGTACAAACAGTTTTCCCTTGCCGTGGCACCATGGGTGTCGATGTAACATTCGTCTCTGCTGCATTCCTTGATGTTCATTGAAGGTAGCCTGGGAAACTCGATCCGACCGGCTTGTAGGGCAGAGAGGGGAGGAGGAGGAAGAGAGAGATAGTGATGACATGGTCTCTAGGATTCTGTTTATGCAAATACTGCCCTCTTGATCTGGGGCTCACACAGGTTCTGTACAGAGCATATTCTATCTCCTGCTGAGAATGGGTGGGTACCGACAGCAGAAATATTCTGCTGATTTGGTACGTAGAAAACAGCAGCAGTAGAAGCACCCGGTGTTTTAGATCTTCATCTTTTTATTTTTTTAAATCTTATCCACGTGACCGCTGTGGTGTTGCCCATAGTTTCAAATTCACTTTGTAGTTTCCCAGGCAAGAGAGAAATGTCGTCTCTGAAAAGCCTACTGGGTCCCAGTCCCCATCAAGAGGGTAACCTTTGGGATTTACTTCTTTGAACAGGAAGAATCTGTGAATCCACCATTGATAGAGCAGCCTTGAAAAATGAGTAGTAAGAGCACTATGTGTATGCATGTTTTTAAAAAAGTTTTGGAGCTCTCCACCAAAATTGGGTTGTAAGGTTGTCTGTACATGTGTGTGAGGATGGAGAACATGTATAACATGTACATTACCTCTTGCTCTCAGTACTATCCATTACTCACTATCAACCAGAATCTAAAAATATTAAGTGAAAACTTCCAGGAATAAATGATTTAAATGTTTTAATAGGTTTCACTCCAGCATATTGTTAGAGCATTCTATTTATTATTAATTGGTATTATTAACTGTGCATAATTTATAAATTAAACTTTATAAATAGTTATGTAATACGGTGGCTTGGAAGAGAATGGCCCCATATGCTCATATTATTGAGCAAAAGCTCTAGTTGTTGAACTGCTCAAGGAAGGATTAGGACTTCTGACCTTCTTGGAGGATGTGTGGTCTTGTTAGACTTGTTCACTCTACACATATGCACATCTATAGATATATATGTACATGTGTTTGTGTGTGTACGTGTGTGGTATGCACATATACATAAGCACACATTTATGTACAGAGATTTTGTATAATTTATTGCCAATGTCTTTGCAGTAGTCTCCAAGATGGCTCCCTAAATTCCTACCCCTAGAATACATACACAGTGCATTCTTTCACATTGAGTGGGGGCACGAGCTGTAACTATGGTGGGCTTTATGCTGTATTCTTACAGGTGAATGAATTCTACTGAAGATATGACTAAACCTCCTCCTTGATTAGTTGACTTCCAGTTAATCAAAAAGGAGATTATTCAAATTTCATGAACCCTATAGAAGGAGGACTTCCCTGAAGTCATAAAATTTCTCTGGATATTGTTGAAGCAGCCATGTTGTGAGATCCCATGAACTTGAGTGTCCTCTAGGAGGCCCCCAGCTGGCCTCCAGGAAGGAAATAAGGATCTCAGTGTGAGACAAACAAAGGTTGAATTTTGAGGTTGCTGGAGGATGTATAATACCACATGGGGTGGGAGCAGAGCTGACATCTTGATGTCTGTCTATAAGATTGTGTGCAGCAACTTCACTAAGCTGTATGGGACAGGTGAGCCCTGATGACACTTGCTACTTTCATGCAGCAATAGCCGACTAGTATACTCGTGGTCTGTAAGATGGCATCTAGGGTTTGAACATGAACAAGACTGGCACACACAAGGACACACACCCACATTGTGAACGCCACAAGGAACATCAAATTATAAATGGTGGCTATGGTTATTACATCCTTCTTGTCAAGCATCTCATTTCCTTGCTTGGCTGAGATTCAGAGATGCTCTCTCATCTCTCAGGAAGAATAGAAATTTGGATTATGATTTAAAGCTTCAGAACATAGCCTGTATTAACATAACACACATGTGTTTTTCTCTTCTCTGCACACCCAAATTTGTCAAGACTACTTGGGGTTAAATAGTTTTATTTGTGAAAGTTCTTTGCCTTTTGTAAGGATTTCCTTCTAAGAGGAGCCTGGATTACCAACAAGTTGAACCTTGGCTTTAGAATAAAAAGACAGGGAGGCTCAGGCACCAGATTTAGGGGTTTTGTTGCAGAGAATTTGTGAGTGAAGCAGAGAAATTTGCTGACCCAAAAGCAAAATCACCATAATTCTTGCATGTAATTACTTGCTACTAACTCATAGTGTTCACACCAGTTAACCTTAGCAAAGGAGGATTTTGAAAAGATGTTTCTTACTTTACAAATTCCTTCTACTTTGCTAAGAACTGAAATAAATGGCAGAGCTTTCAATGCTTTTAATTTTGCTTTTGTTTTGGATAATTTTCTTTGAGATATGCTCCTTGCCTTGTGGTTATTTCAAAACTTTGGTGATACAAAGCCAAGTCTGGATCAGAGTATAAAAGATTTAGAACCATGACTTGAATGTATGTAGTTTCTAGATAGCCTAGGCACTCAGTACTGGGCCCTTGACAACATGAATCTGGTTCAGGCTTCACCATAAGTGCTTGGTTAACACAGGTTAACCAAGAAATCAGTTTCCATGTGTGCTGTTTGTAAGATCAACAAAAAAGGGGCCAAAGTACACATGCTGTCAGGCTCCAACAGAGTCTCTGGCAGCCTACACCGTGAGTAAGATGCTGCAGCAAGCCTGTGACCAGGCATGCCCTACATGTCCTTCTGAGCAGAAGCAGAATGTAAGATTTTCTCTATGGCAATGAATCATGGATGTTTTCAGTCCTGATGCCACCCTGTGAATGACAAATTCAAGGTAATGACTACTTTTCTCAATAGGTATTATAAAACTTTAATAAAAAAGGTTAATATGATTTTCATCTGAAGTTCTTTTTTGATAAAGCAGCTACATACATTCATGAGCAGATGATTCACGAGAAATCACAGCTGCTTCTTCATTACAGAATAACGGGAAGCACACAGCCTGGGCGTCACTACTAGCAGCTTAACCTCAACCATTGCCATGTTTCAGTCAATAATGTTTGTTGGAACACAGTGATGTTCAGGTGATAACATGGTATTTATGACGACTTGCATTCCATAGTGGGCAGAAGCCTGTAGTTAAGAAAACATTATTGAGCTGCAAACTCTAATACAAGACATTTTCTTTCATAGAAAAGGCAGATTGACTTAGTTTAGAACGACTTCATCCTGTTTTTATTATAGAAAACTACAAAAAAAAAAAAAAATCTCTGCAGGAGGAGACTTTGGACATTTATAAAGACTTAAGAAGAAAAAACATTTACATTGACCAGTTTGGAAAACGAGTAACTTTAAAGCAGTAATTAGCTGGCATGCTCTTATTACCAAACCAATGTCTCAATAAAGATTACCTGTTTTTATTCCCATAATAACTCTATCTAATATTTCTTTTACAGATTAAAAGGCTGACTCAGACTTAGTCAAAAAATGGCTCTATGCTACAACTGTAAATTTATCCCACTTCAACCAGGAGTCTAAAACCTCAGCAGTACATTCCAGTTCTGTATCCAGTTGACAGCAAGAGAATATCCTGTATAAGGCAACCAAAAGTAAAAAAATTCTTTCAATTTGGGGCCAATTTCATAATTCAGGATTGAAAGTATATAGTATAAAACCATTATTATTTTTTATTGGACATTTTATTTACATTTCAGATGTTATCCCCTTACCCCATTTCCCTCCCTATGTGCTCCCAGGCTGGTGGTTTAGACCCTGGGGGGCTCTGGTTGGTTGGTATTGTTGTTCTCCTCATGGGGCCTCAAATCGTTTCAGCTCCTTCAGCTCCTTCTCTCTAACTCCTCCATTGGGAACTCCTTGATCATTCAGTGTAAAACTATTATTTTTAATCTTCTATCTCTATGGAATAAGAGTCATTCACTAATTTAATAAACATTTACTGACTTGTACCTATGCCAAGATATCTTGACTCCATGAAAGGTTCTTCTTCCCTTCTAACCCAATGGGGTCTACACACAAACTTTTTTAAAAGTCAACAACAGAAGGAAGGACATACTTAGCAATGTGACTTACTCTATACTCAAGAAGGGAGACACCTTTCTGAGGCCCATCTCATGACTGTGATAGTCAGGTTTGTATGTCCAAAAGACACCATCCAAACCCAGATGACAATAGCTGGCCATTAATTGTTGGCAGTATAGTTAAATAGGGTTTATTTGCCTATTGAAATAAAATAAAATAAAAGGCTATTGTTTATAAAAGTTTGGAAAAAATCTTTGACAGCCAGGAAAATTGAGGACTAGAGGGTATTAAATATAACTCATGGGTTTTTTTGGTGTATGCTTCCTGAATGCATGACTATAAACAGTAGCTCTGCCCCATATTGGATAATTGAAAATACTTGAAGGTCTACAACTCATGAGACAGCACTGTAGGCCTCTAGAAAGACAAGGCCATTGGGATGCTGTTGAACTCAGGACAGTGCCTAGGAAAGCCTTCCATACGTGGTGATAGACTCCGGATGGGAAGCTCAGTGTTCAGGCTTTGCTGGCTTTCAAGGGCACAGGGACACTTGTCTGATGCAGAGTCCTATGTGCTGTAAGAATGCCCACACTGAATTTTTACAAAAAGACAGTTATCACAACACAGAATCAAGCTGGAAGCAGGTCCACCTTGCTAATACAGTTGGGATTATCATTAACATTTTTCTAGTTTCCTGGTACCATGGCAGCCAACTTACATGCAGTTGGCTTAGGCAATAGAAATTTGTCTTCCAATTCTGCAGGCTGGAAGTCCAAGCTCAAGATGCAGACAAGCTTGGCTTTCCCTCAGCACTGTGGGTAAATCTCCCTCCTGCATCACTCTTTGCTTTGCTTTACCACCCCAATGTCTGCCTCCATCTACATTCAATGGTCTCTGCCTATGTGCCTGTATCCAAGTTTCCCTTTTGATAAAAGACCAGCCCATGCCGAATTAGAACCTGCTTTCATGATTCGAACATGCTGCTCTACGACGGTAAAAACCTCTATTTTCAAGTAGTGCCATGTATTGAGACAGAAAAAATTAGAATTTCAACATATCTTATTAGGACAGACATAATACAGCCTGGGCAGAGCCCTAGGCTAGTACTATTTTAGAAGGGGAATCAGTGGCTGGGATTGAACCCGGGGCCCTGTGTATGCCATGCAGGCACTCTGCCATTGAGATACCTCCCAAACCCTCCTATGGTTTTCTGCAAGTCTTTTATTACTTTTGAGTACCTAAAAAGGCAAATATTTTATAGTGAAATGAACACACACACACACACACACACACACACACACTCTAATCTGTGGCTTTACACATACTAAACCAGTATTCTAACATTGAGTTACAACTCCAGTCATAATGGAAAAGATTTAAATAAATGAACTTCTATTGTAAAAATACTGTGAAAAGCCATTCATGGCTCTTTTCTCCACTACACACCGTTAAAACTCTCTGTTAGCATTTGAGAACATGTAACGTGTAGGCAAGGGAAAGATACATGTGTATGGAAAGCCTGCAACTGTTCTGAAATAGAATATTAGTAACTTAGTTTGTTCTTAAAGGGAAACTGAGTCACACATAATGATCCATTTGCTTTTCTAAATGGTTTCCCAGCAGCTGACAGACCCCCTTGGTGGTCAGTGAGACGATTAAACCAAAAAGCCCAATGTGCTCATCCCATCCTGCCACCTGAAAGTGACCAGCCAATATTACCTGTGACCTTTCCCAGGCTTGTGAGCAGAAAACCTGTCTTGAAAGAGGGAGCGATAAAGAAATCTGGACTTCATGGGTTTGCTCTTAGGAATGTTTATTGGCGAGACACTAAGAATAAACCCAGTTATTGAAGAGGGAGCTGGGAAGTTGACAAGCATGGCTAAACCCAGCAGAGAAATTTGATGAGGAAATTAGATGCTGTGTAGATGGTGTATAGTGATTAGTCTTCTGAAAGCCAGGATTATTATATAAGTAGGTGGGGGAAGGGCAGGTTTTTGCGACAGATAGAGTCCATTTATACAGGTGTGCTCTCTGCCATTAGACCCATAATGCAGTGTGTGAGATGGATGCAATGAGATGGATCACTGAAGCAGCATCATTTTCTCTTCAGATCTTAGGTTGCAGCAATGGGAGTTAGGCATAAAAAAACCGCACAGACTAAACCTGTTCCTGCAGCAGGATTTTAAAACTAAGATAATGCATTTAGAGGATGGCTGGGCCTATACACAGTGAGAATGCTAGCTGCTTCAAGCAAGGCACTGTAATCACATAATCCAAAGAAGAGAGAGGCCTAAGTACACAAAGGGTCATTTTATCTATTTGCTTGTTAAAAGTAATGATTGAATCTTTTAAACATACTGCCTTCTCCACCAGCAAGAGTGATTCTTCCTCCTCTAGCAGCTATCAGCTGCTGGTGGCCACTAGTTCCCTGGCTCTTTTCTTATAGAGCTAGGGATGAAATCCTGGGGCGCATCTTTCTTACCTGGAAGACAAGCATCCTACTGACAAGGCTGTGGCCCTGGAAGAGCCCCTGCTTCATCTCTCTCTGAAATCATTATTTAAAATCTTATTCAATGACTTGTTTCCTCACAGACCCAGACACTTCTGCTTGCAACCTTTGTTGTTTTCATTCCATCTGTCAAATAAGACAGGCTATAAGCTTACCTAGCACGGCATCAGGTATGGAACGTATGCTCAGCAGAAGTAGACCCCCTGCTCTCCCCGTTTGAAGTAACTTTACACATAACTGCTGGCTCCCACTCACGTTTTGGCTAAAGATGGAAAGAAAGCATGAATTTCTACCATGAGCACCATGTAACTCTGCTAGTGCCTTCCCTCAGCATTGGCACAGGAAGCCAGACCAGCTCTAGATTAAATGGCTTGTTTAAACTGTGGTAAACAAATTTTATATGTGGATTTCTTTGACAACCATTATGATCCTTTTGTGGGAAAAACTCAACCTTCACAAACTAAAAATGAAAGTGACATCAAATATGGTCTGTGTTCCAGGTTGTACAGAGCCATCTTTTCTGTCTGAAGCTGTATCGTGCAGGATGAGAGCATTCACCTGCCTGATGCTGAATGTAAAACTAGTGGGCTTTATCTCCAGATGTTGCCTTGATTGTTTTTATTTTAATTATACACTGGGCATTTCATCTTGTCTTGTCATTTCTTTTTAAGAACTGTTTGCTTCAGTGGGCTGTTTGTTTAAATGACTAGGTTGTTCAAAAGAGAAAAAAAAACCATAAGCTTGCTAATGAAATTTTCTCTGGAGCTTAATTATATAACAACAAGAAGTTATAAGGGATTAAGCTTTAGCTTGACAGACATTCTGTCTTGAGGACCTACACAGAGTTATAGATGTTATTAACCTCACAAACGAATTTTTTTCCCCTCCTAAACAGAACTCAGCATTTTGTTCATACAGAGGAGACAAAAAGGAAGAAAGAAAAAAAACTCAGCACATGACTTACAAACATTGATGTTATTTAAATGATTTTAGCATGTATATGTATATGTATATGTATATGTATATGTATATGTATATGTATATATATATGATGGTGTGTTTGATAACTATGTACATTTTGTAACCACTGCTAATTCCATGTATTGCAAAGAATTCCTAGCTTCTTCATATACCTCTTCTCATTAATTCTTTAAGACAATCTAATAAGCAAAATCTTCTTAGAACCTTTTAACAGAGCAGGAGACTGAGTTCCGAAGAGCTTGTGTGATTTTCTCTAATTCTCGAAGCTCGCAAACGAGAGAACTGGGATTTAAACCCAGGCAGTTTGCCTCTAGGTTTCTACTCTTTCAAACCACTCCAGCTCTTAAAAACTGGGGGCAAGAAAACCTCACAAGGAAGAAAGACCACAAGGGGAGGGTACCAGATCAAACAGTAACTTTATCTTAAGGAACGGAGGAGCTGTGTTTGGTTATAATAAACCCAAGATGAAAAATAAAATAACAAAGAGCAGATATAGAGGGAATGAGAACAAAGTCAATAGACCAGTTTAGACACAGAACTAGAAAGAAGAAGCAAGCTGTGCACTTATTTATATTCCGTACACAAACCATTGACTTTAGCTATGATTTATAAAGTAGAAAATTCCTTTCAGGATCTCAATATGTTAGCTCTTATATCACCTCTAATCACTGTCCCCTCAAACGACTTCAGAGTTTATTGTGAGTTTAAAAGTGTTTCTTTTGTAGCCCAATAATTTTAACATTCAAATGAAAAACACGTGTTTTAGATGTGTATTAATACTTTGAGCACACCCATTTTTCATTTCACAGTGGTTTTGCATTTTACTAAATTAATTATTTTAGGCCCCAGAAGCATAAGCATTGTTTGAAGTGAACACCCTGGCTCACTAAAGATGGTCAGGGAGTTCAGAGGTCCAGTGCCCTCCAATTAGTCACGAATGCTTGCCTTGTGTGTATTTCTTTTTACTTTTGGTAAACTCTGCCAAACCAAAACTGTTGCAGGGATTTATTTTACCCTTCAATGGAAAAAACAATTCCTAGGAGGGAAATTATATTTTTGCACATTACAGTTAAAAACTATGTTTGTTTTATTTTTGCAAGAGGAAAAAAATGATCTGACAGTTTTCCCTTTATAACCACCATTTGCCAGGACAACCTTTAAAAATGTAGCTCATTTTCCTGTCAGAGAATTCTGTTATTCCAAGTATGTTTCTCCATAACATTTTTTGCCAGCTGTGCAATTCTTTTTTTTTTTTTTTTTTTTTTAGAAAACAACTCCAATATGAGTTTTTTATGACTGTTCTTCAGTCATCTGAGTTATACTGAACATGCAAGGCCTGAGCGATATCTACTTTGGTTGCTGGAGCTGAAAGAACATTGTGCCAGCCACACAAAGGAAACTTGATCCCCTAACAGCTAATTAAAAAAGCATTACTTTCCACCATGGCTGACCTCCAACCATATAAAGGATAAAGATGGCTGTCTGTCAATCATGTTTACCTAACAAATTCTGGCAAGGGATCATGATGAATGGACAGATCTAAAAAGGGATGATATTGCGCAGAACTCCGCGGTACTCTTAATACCACCTTTAAAGAGACAGAAGACCTCATCAGGAACTCAAAACCCCCGCCTCAGAGCTAGGACTACACCAGGGATAAATTTGCCAAGTATGGAAGATAGTAGCTACAAGATCAGTGAAAACTGATTTTTCACATTCTCGGGAATTTTGTGTGAGCATATTTAAGTTACCATGATGAGTTCGTTTGGTCTACTGTTTTTATTCATCTCTGTTTAAGCCTCTCAGCCACCCAAGAGCCCTAAGAGTAGACTGTTCTCCCCTGAAATCACCTCCAACCAATTATCATGAAGGAGGAACTTGAAGTCTTTTGGTCTGTCCTCCCGATCTCAGGCCAGTCAGCAATATGTATATTCTTCTTCAGTCATATAAACACACTGAGAGGGTGAATGAGTACACAGTGCTTTTAGTTATCTGCTATTTGCAGAGACTGAAAGTTTCTACATCCCAGAAACTTCTGAAATATCATATAAATGCCACCTCTTAAAGCAACATTTCATTCTGTCTTTTCTTATTCTTAACTCTTTACCATCTGCGATGGAGAATACCTTCACAATTTTCCAGTGTGCGGAGACTTTGAAGAGAGCTCTGGAAGAGTTGGCACCACAGGAAGAGTAGCGAGCCTAATTCTCTCTGGTCTTATAATGATGGGGCCATCTCCACAAACTTTCTAGTCTGTGTCTTCCAGCACAGCCTGAGTTGGTGGACTTTCCTTTCTGATCCTTCAGAGCTTTCTCTACTTGATACATTCATAAGATGCACCACAGGTGACAATCTATCTTCTCATGGCATGCTAGCAAGATTGCAAGAATCTTACGGAATGATTTC
The DNA here is from genome assembly GCF_011762505.2 of Arvicanthis niloticus. Lineage (NCBI taxonomy): Eukaryota > Metazoa > Chordata > Mammalia > Rodentia > Muridae > Arvicanthis > Arvicanthis niloticus. The sequence continues at coordinate 19,169 of NW_023046305.1, forward strand.
TCAAACATTCTAGGAAACAGTATCTGAGAACTCGTTATCCAGTTACTATTATAACCACACTCTTTAAAACTTGAAGCAATCTGGTGGAAGGATACCAAAGGAGGCTTCCACCTGCTCAGAGAAAGTGGGAGATGGGAAAAGGATAGTGGGAGAAGGTGAGTGGGAGGGGGCAGTGGGTGGCATGTAAACTGAGTAAGTAAAAAATGAAGTTAAATTAAAAAATAAAATAATTTAAAAAATACTGAAAAGATAGATTTTAAAAACAAAATGCCAAAGCAATCAATAAAAGTGTGGTATTCTTTAAGGACAATTTCTGGATTTTATTCTTGTGCTAGTGACGTGTGCTTTTTTCTCTTCTAGGTGATAGTCTAACAGCACCAGCCATTTTTCACATTGTGCCAGTCATTCTAGCACCCTTCGAGGACACAGATAAGAGTCTTTGACAGTCAGGTTATCAGATGCATTTTCTTCCTTTCTTTTTTTTTCTTGTATTTTAAATTTTTATTAAAAAATTAGTATATAATCTATTTTGATCATATTTTTTCTTTCTTTCAACCCTTCCAAGGCTCTCCCCACCTTCCTATCCATCCAAATTCATTATCTTCTCCCTCTCTTTTAAAATAAAAACAAAACAAATAAATAAGCCAAAGAAAATAAATATGACCAAAACATAGTACGGTACAACACACACACACACACACACACACACACACACACACACACACAGAGAGAGAGAGAGAGAGATAGAGAGAGAGAGAGAGAGAGAGAGAGAGAGAGAGAGAGAGAGAGAGAGAGAATCTGGTTTGTGCTGGCCAACTACTTCTGGGTGTGGGATCTGCCCTGAAGTCTGGTTGATATACACAGTGGTATTCCATTGGAGAAAACTGACTTTGCCTGCCTGTATGTCTGTCAACCGTGTGTGTGTGTGTGTGTGTGTGTGTGTGTGTGTGTGTTACCTACAGAGGCCAAATGAGGGCATCAAATCCTCTGGAACTGGAATTAAAGATGGTTGATAGCTGCCATGTGGGTGCGAGGAACTGAATTTCTCAGGTCCTCTGAAAGAACAGCCAGTGCTTTTATCTGCTAAGACATCTCTTTACCATCCATGTAGCAAGATTCTTTTTTATTGGACATTTTATTTATTTACATTCAGATGTTATCCTCTTTTCCCATTCCCCCACCCCAGAAATCCATTATCCTGTCCCTCATTCTGCTGCTTCTATGAGGGTGTGCTCCCACACATATACCCATTCCCTCCTCCCTGCTTTTGAATTCCCCCACACTGGGGCATCCAGATTAAGCACCTCCACATAAAACCAGATACATTGAAACTAATAGAAGAGAAAGTGGGGCAGAGCCTTGAATACATGGGAACAGGGGAAAAGTTCCTGAACAGAACACCAATGGCTTATGCTCTAAGATCAAGAATTGACAAATTGTACCTCATAAAATTTCAAAGCTTCTGTAAGGCAAAGGAAACTGTCAATAGGACAAAGTGGCAACCAACAGTTTGGGAAAAGATCTTTACCAATCCTAAATCTGATAGAGGGCAAATATCCAATATATACAAAGAACTCAAGAAATTAGACTCCAGACAACCAAATAATTCTATTTCAAAATGGGGTAGAGAGCTAAACAAAGAATTCTCAACTGAGGAAACTTGAAAAAGCACCTAAAAAAATGTTCAGATGCATTTTCTCCAGTGAATTGTTAGATTCATTGACTTGATCTTCTGTTTTCATTCATCCTGTTAAACTTCCACTTGATCCAGTGAATCTGCTCCCCAGTTTTACCCCTTGATTTTGCGTTATAATAAGTTTTGATGTATTTCCAATGTTTTGTCTACAATCCTGATATCCAGGATCTGTTCTGTCTCTGCTTTTTTCAAATGGAGAGTATATAAATGTCAAACTTTGCTAGTCTCCACTGAGTCATATGAGAGGCAGTTTAAATTGTTCCTGTATGCCAGACTAACAAAGTAATTCCTTGCTTCATTTTTTTTTATGTCTACAAAACACATTATTTTGTCATGCAAAGAATGAAAATAGGATATTATGGAATTTTACTTGGTGATATGATTTTAGTGTCATTTTTGACTCAGTGTATGTATGGTGTATGTATGTTGTGTCTTTGTGTGTTTGTGTGTGTGTGATTTTTCTACCATTTTCAAGGAAGAGCAGAAGTAGTTACATAATTTATGACATATTAATGATGCCAAGCATTAATAGTAGCTTAATAGTAGCAAGAACATTTAATTTGCCCTTTATAACCTATGATACTAAAAAAAATTGTGGTCTAAAGGAAGTGGAATAGTAAGTAAGGACCATTATGTGCATCTTTCTTTTTTATTTGCTTTCCATGAGCTTAATTCTAAAATTCCTCTAAATGTCTGTCTTTCTAATGGCTTTTGGCACTGTTGTTTTTGTGTGATCTAATCAAGAACATAACACAAGAAAGAAGCATAAGGGCTTTAGGCCCTGTGGACCACATATCCGCAACTAATTATAATAGTTACAGCATATTCTAAAAAAGGAAAAGCTGGTTTTTTTTGCTTGTTTTGTTTGTTTGTTTGCTTGTTTCATTTGCTTGTTTTGTTTGTTTGTTTTTTGAGAAAGGATCCAGAACAGTGTAATGTCATTGTAGGAAAGACTCTAAATGACATTTGATTCCAGAGAACACCAAAAGCATAACTGGTCCTCCACAAATCATTGATATTAAAATATTATGTGAAAGAGTTATAAAGATGTAAGCATCAATATATGTAATTTAAAGTGCCCCAGTTTAAATTGCCTTCAAAACAAAATTATTGCCCCTGAGACTGATAAGAGTGTGTTGGCATCTCATACAAAACTTCACAATAACTTGTTCTTTTTAAGAATTGCCAGAGTAGAGGGAAATGATATATAGGCAAGATCTAAGAGAGACACTTTCTCTACTCTGCTGCTACTATATGGTCAGTCTGACTAGCCACAATTGTAAAGAGGCTGGGAAAAGAGTTCAGTCTTCCAAGTTGAATTCCCAAGAAAAACAAATATGGCATGATAGAAGCAGGCAGGATACCAGGCAGTGCATGGACTGGCCACGTTGGTGCTGTTAGCAAATTTAATAGAAAACATGGCAAATGAAGATTGTCTAAAAGATCAAGATAATGCCGCACTCCAAAGGCAGGCTTGAGAGAATGAGGCCATCCTTCACTTCTTTATTTCATGGGAAACCTTTAAATACATAGACATGTTGTGTGGACAAGTTCCACATACTGCTTCAACAGATGCTGTCTTTGATTTCTTTATGATCTTTCCCTATGATGTATACTATTTAACAACAAAATGTAACATGAATCACAGGATGATTATGCATCATTAACACAACTACAGTACCGTTACTTACCTGGGAGTTTAATTGTTTTCCTAAATATCATTAAATATCCAACAATAGTATCCCTTTCTCCTTCTTCTCCACCCCTCCTCTTCCTATCTTTCCTCTACCCCCTTCTCCTCATAGGTTTGAATTAAGGTCCAAACAAGATCACTATAGCATTTGTGTAACTTACAGTACCCTTTGCTCTGTAGATTCTCTTTTTCTTTAAGCAAACAAATAGGATTTCCAAGGGGACTGTATGATTCCAGCATTTAGTTGGTCAGTGGTTAGACCCAACTCAGTAGTCATAACAACCTGGGATGGGTGGGCAGATTCTTTGATTTTGAGTGAGTGGGTTGGTTCGATTGAGATTGGCAGTCCTCAAGTTTGTCTGAGTGGCGTATGGATGGGGTAATCCATTGATCATGCATCAAATACTGGAGAGAGGTTGTTTTACAAGAGCTATGGAGAAGAAGACATTCATGTTTGTGGGCAGCAGAGGCAAAAGAGCCCAGCAGAAGAGATATGGATTTGTTGTTGATGTGAAACTTCAAGGAGAAGTCAACAGCCATTGGTGGTGCTGCTATTTTGGGGGAAGTGCTCTCCAGATTTGTGAAAAGTACCAGGACTTTATAAGCATGAGTCATGTATGGCTATGTTCTGCTGATGTATCTTCTTCATAATCTGCAGTCATGGACACTGTCCACAGCTCTGTCAGGAATTCCATCTCCACTTCCTCTAGTCTTTTTGGCTGTTTCTAATGTAACTTTTGTTCTGTTGGTCTTTTAAAATGATGCTGATGACTCTTGGCTCAGACTGCTTGTTCTTGGCTCTTGGCTTTGTTTTCAAGTTCTTTTCCTGACACATTCTGCTTGCTACTTAGAAGTTTGGGGAAGTTTTTGTTTTTAAGCCAGTATATTTGCAGTACACCTGCAATGAATAGAGTCATCACATTCCCATTCATTGTTTTCTTTGTAGCACTAGTGAACTTAATGCTTAGTCTTCAGTTCATAGCCTCCATTCTGGAATATAAACTTTGTTACAGACAGGAACTGTGGTCTGTGCTAGAGCAACTGCTACAACAGTACCTGGCACGAGTAATGGAAAAGAATTATTTGCCAAATAACTTACTACAATTTTAAAGTATTTTTTATATTTGGATTAAAATTTAAGTACTGACATTGTTTATATACTACTTAAAAAATGTACTTAATGACTGTTCAGTCCTTATCTTTTGCATTCTTTAAAGGAATGCCTACAGTTGTTGATAGTTTTCTTTGATTTATATTTATTATAATACAGGTCTTAGGCTTTTAGACTAGAAAGAGAACAAAATCAAATCTTTTATTTTATAGACCAAAGAATTCAATGCATAGGCATATTTCTAGAATATAGTTGTGTTAAATTAATTATTTTTATTTTTTAATTGTATTAGACATATTATTAATTCAATTATAATATTTTGATAGACACATTAATTTTTTGTACCTGTTTACAAGTCCACACTACCTGTTCTAATATTGAGTACAAAGATTGTCTTCAAAGACTACGAGTGTTAAGTTGACTTATGAAGTGAATAAAGAACCTCCACATAAAACCAGATACACTGAAACTAATAGAAGAGAAGGTGGGGAAGACCTTCGAATATTTGGGCACAGGGAAAAAAGTTCCTGAACAAAACACCAATGGCTTATGCTCTAAGATCAAGAATTGACAAATGGGACTTCATAAAATTGCAATGCTTTTGTAAGGCAAAGGACACTGTCAAAAGGACAAAACAGCAACTAACAGATTGGGAAAAGATCTTTACCAATCTTAAATCTGATAGAGGGCGAATATCCAATATATACAAAGAACTCAAGAAATTAGACTCCAGACAACCAAATAAACCTATTAAAATGGGGTACAGAGCTAAACAAGGAGCTAAACTGAGAAAACTTGAATGGCCAAGAAGCACCTAAGAAATGTTCAATATCCTTAGTCATCAGGAAAATGCAAATTAAAACAACCCTGAGATTCCACCTCACACCAGTCAGAATGGTTAAGATCAAAAACTCAGGTGGTAGTAGATGCTGGCGAGGATGTGGAGAAAGAGGAACACTCCTCCATTGTTGGTGGGATTGCAAGCTGGTACAACCACTCTGGAAATCATTCTGGTGGTTCCTCAGAAAATTGGACATAGCATTACCTGAGGACCCAGCTATACCACTCCTGGTCATGTACTGAAAAGATGCTCCAACATATAACAAGGACACATGCTCCACTCTGTTTATAGCAGCCTTATTCATAATAGCCAGAAACTGGAAAAGACCCAGATGTCCTTTAACAGAGGAATGGATACAGAAAATAGAAAATGTGCTACATTTACATAATGGAATATTACTCAGATATTAAAAACAATGTATTCGAGAAATTCTTAGGCAAATGGATGGAACTAGAAAATATCACCATGAGTGAGGTAACCCAATCACAAAAGAACACACATGGTATGCACTCACTAAAACCCAAAGCTCCCAATATCCAATACAACTCACATGTGGTCACATGAAGCTCATGAACAAGGAAGACCAAAGTGTGGGTGCTTCGTCCCTTCTTAGAAGGAGTAACAAAATACTCAAGGGAGCAAATGTGGAGGCAAAGCATGGGACAGAAACTGAAGGAGGGGCCATCCGGAGATTGTTCCACCTGGGTATCCATTTCTTGTGCAGTCAACAAGAGTAGAAGCTGATGTGGATGCCAGGAAGTGCATACTAACAGGAGCCTGATATAGCTGTCCCCTTAGAGGTTTGCCAGAACCTGAAATATGCAGAGGAGGATGCTCACAGCTAACCATTGAACTGATCATGGGGTTCCCAATGGAGAAGTTAGAGAGAAGACTGAATGAGCTGGAGGTATGACAATGACCTTGACCTCCACTCTACTGCCTAAGTTCAGTATTGTAGCTAAAGGCCATTTGAATAGGGCTCTGACAGTTGCCTAAAATGGGATTGTTTGTGTATCCTAATCCTCTTTAGACTTTTTAAGTATATTATTATTTCAACTATTTACTTCTATGCCAGTTAATGACTTCCTTTTCAACTTCAGCTTATGTAAGCTGGGAAGAAACATACTCATAAATTTTGAATTTGTTTACATTTAGGTAATTGAGAATTTTTAAGTGTTTCTTGGAAGACAGAGTCATTGCAAACTTTAAAATACTGTCTTATGAAATATTTTACTCCTTCAAAAATTATAGTTTATTGTTCACTGAAATGAAAGTAAGCACATTTGAGTAGATATAGTTTCTTCTAACTTTAGTTTACATTTGAAGTTTTGCTTTGGATATTGTGTCTCTCATTTCTTTGAAGACATAAAGTTATGTTGGGAAAAGGGGGCAGCTTAAAAACACATTAGAAGTTTTCATTCTCTCTCCTTCTAATGTTGAGACTTCTGAGATCTCTGGACCTGACAGCTTTTCCTTTCTTTGTACATGTGCAATGGATCTAGACAGAGAAGAGAAACTCCAAGGAGCCAAATTGTGCCATTAGGTTCCCAAGAAACACTTTCTTTTGTCTATTTCATTTTGCAGTTGACAGAAGCAGACTGATGGAAAAAGCAGAGCTGGTCCCCTATGACTGGACCATGTGGAAGAAAGACCAAGTTATAAGCCGAACTGTAGAATTAAGAAACAGACTTGTGTCAAATTCCTGTGAACCCCAAATGCCATTGCATTTCTTACAGTCCTGTAGTTGCCTTGATGAGGGTAGAGATACTGATCTCTCAAAGTGAGCTGGCTCACAGGCAGAAAGGACCTTCAACAGGGAACTTCTGTGAGATCCTTCAGTGAGAATGGGCTTCTCCTCTGAAAATAAGTATTTTAACAATAGAAATAATAAAAATAAAATAATATTGCTTCAAGAGGGATTTTTTGAAAACTATGTTTCATTGTTTGAGAGTTTCATGCATTTATGTAATGAACTTTAGCTATTTCAATGCTCATTACCCTCTCTCATTGAAACTTTTGTTATAAGTTTTTAAGATTTCAAAATGTTATCAGTTGTTTATAAATGTTTTCAAAATGTGTTATGTGTAATCTTTTCTCAAATTGTTATTTTGTTTCTTTTGAAATGTCTTATCCCCTGTCATGTCTAGGTAGTTCAGTACCCATAATTTATTGTTATAAGTTTTATGTTCAAAATTTTTAAAATATCTCTTGAATATGTGTGTGCTTTTCAGAATTTTCATATATGTTTACTAAATTTTAGTTTTATAGACATTATATCTCACTTCAGTAAATTATTTATACCTTTGTCAGAATACCTTTAAAAATACTAATGCAACTAGATCATTTTTTTCATTTGATAAAATGGTCTAGTTTTTCATTTTTCATTTCATTAAAGATAATAACATGTTGGGACTGGAGAAAAGGCTCAGCAGTTAAGAGCACAGGTCCTCTTCCAGAAAACTTGGGTTCAATTCCCAGCTCCCACATGGCAGCTCACAACTATTTGCAACTCCACTTCCAGGGCATTTGATACTTTCACACAGACATACATGCAAGCAAAGCACCAATGCACATAACATAACAATAATTTTTTTAAAAAGATAATGACTTGTACCAGGAGGCAAAAATAAATATATGATATAAAATTGTCAGAAAAGAAAAAAGGATAGATTATGTGATCACATAAATAGAATCCCAAGAAAACTGAAAATCATCTAAGAGAATCAAATAAATAAAGTTAATGAAGTTGCTTAAAAGAAGCTGAATATACAAAAATGAAGTAAATAAATTTCATTAGCATGAAAGTTAAATAGTTAAAAATAAATTTAATAATAGATGCATTTGAGTCATCACTGAAAGCTCCAAAACATTGCTGAGACCAAAATGAATTTTGACATACTAGTTCAAGAATTATAATTATACAATACATTATATTGTTAAGATTCCTATTCTGTCCAAACTGACTTGTATATTACATGTACTCTCAAATGAAATCCCAATTGTATGTTTACATGTACTGTGTGTGTGAAAATTGCCAATACAATTTAAGGATATAGAATATAATTTTGAAAAATAAAAACATATAATGAATATTTTGCCAAATTTAAAAGCCGACTATCATTCACTAAGGCATTGTGTTCTAGTACAAAGATGATTAAAAAAAAAAATAACAAGAGACACAGTGAGTTAAAATGCAGAGCCTAGAGGTTATCCTACACGTATATGACAGCTCAATTAAAAAATTTTCATTATTGTAATAAGAAAATAATGGTGAATTTAGTGAAGAATACTAGAACGATTTGAGCCAAATATTCATTATATACCATGCATTCAAGGTGCTGTTAGTATAAACCAGCAAGTATGTATTTCTTACTTGCAAAATTATGAGATGTAATTTGTTCAGTTATTCCATTCATACTACCAGATGTTAAAACAGTAGTTTATTACATTAGATTAAAATACTTATTTCTAGAAAATATTCTGAAGTCACTTTTGGAGACACTATAAATACTTAAACCAGTGTCAAAATTCAAAGTGTTACTGGTTCACCTAGAAATTCAAGCATGCATGATGTCTTCATCTTTAACAGAATAAGAGTAACAGAGTATGCTTGGGGGGTACAGCTGATTTAGAATGTGTCTTTATAACAATCCTCCTACTAATTCCTTTTCCTTTTGTTTCTGTAAGGTTTAACTGTTTAGAGACATAACCTGGAGGATAGCACAGACTTCATCCATTTGATGAGATGTATTTGTTCTAAAACCAAAACAAACCCAGAAACCAAAACCAAAATCTAGCATCTGATAAAAAAAAAAACCATGATATTTCTGTAACACATTTGCCTTCTCCTGGCTGGGATTTGGCTACCTAAGTAAAAGCAAGTGTCATGTAATTTGCCATTTGGTCTAAATTTAGTAATGGTATCAAATATATATACATATATACATATATACATATATATGTATATATGCATATATACATATATATGTTAAGATATATATTTGGATATATATATATATATATATATATATATATATATATATATCCAAAGATGCATGAGCATGTTTTGTTTCCATTTCCATTTTTCCATTGTTCATGAATGAGGGCTGCCAAGTACTTGGCTGGCTGCTACATCACCAATACTGTGCCTTCCTACCACAAGTCTCAGAGATGGATCAGTTCAGCACATGACTCTTAGGGTTCATTTGGGGTTCGGATGTCAGGGTGCTTATTGTTGGAGGTTAAGTGTGTAAAGTGTAAATGAAGACTTTTCTAGATGTTGTCTATGTACTTACATATGGATATAAATAATCAGTACACATATTTCTTAATTTGAAGAAGCTAATTAAGTCTAAATGACTAAATCCTCAGTTTCAGAGTCATGTATACAAAGTATGATTCATGGAAATAAATTCTGAATGTGACTCAGAGCTTCTCTAAATGGCACATTTGTATGGACTTTCTGTATACAGCTGTGTTTAGGATTCATACAAGTACTTCATTCCTAGTTTTATAAAAAAAGTAAACAAAAAAGCATTGTTTTCAGAAACTGTTACATTGTGGCTGGGTTTTGTTTTATGATATAGCTCCACATTCACTTCCCCATCCTTCTAAGAAGGTGATTTATTTTAATAGGTGTTGTTATTGTTGTTCTGAGACAGGGTATCAAGATGTAGGCCTGGCTGTCAAGAACTCAGTGTGTAGACAACACTGACCTTGAACTCAGAGATCTTCCTGCTTCAACCTCCCAAGTACCAAGATTAAAGATGTGAGCCACCACAGCAGGCCCTGTTTCGTTGTGGATTTCTTTTTCTTTTTCTTTTCCTTTATATTTTCTTATTTATTTATTTATTCATATCATATTTCTCCCCATACAACTTCTTCCATTATTGCTGTTGTTGTTACTGTTATTATTACACACACTCAAACACACATGCGTGCACACACACAGACACACACAGACATACACACACACCTACTATGGCCATTTATCTTTGCTCATATGTACATGTGTGTCCAGGGCTGACCCCTTGGGATTGGATACCTAGTGGTAGCTCATCGTTTGAAGAAACTGATTCCCTTCCCTCAGTAACCACTTACCCGCTGTAGTTTTTATCTAGGGGTAGGACAATGTGGATATCCCCTGTCTACATTTGCATGCCAACTGGTCTTGTCATTGTGCTGGTCTTCTTCAGGCCATCATAATTTTTTCCATTTTTATTAGATATTGTATTTACACTTCAGATGCCATCCCCTTTCCCCATTCCCCCCCCCCTTAGAAAACCCCTATCCCATACCCCCTTTTCCTTTTATACACGTTTTTAAAAATGTTAATCAAAGGCTTTATAAGTTTGGTAATGCGCAATCAGAGGTGTAACCCACTACCCAACCTAGATATATCAACTATCTTTGACTGGTGGAGATACGTGAACATCTGCCTCCCTATCTCCCCCCTCTTTCTCTTTCTCATCACCTAGCTTCTCCTCTTCTTCTTCTCCTCCTCTCCTTACTCCTTCTCTTCCTCTCAGTACTCCTCCCACCTTAGCTCCTCCTACATAGCACCCTTCCTGTTAAAATAAAACTTTTCTCTCAAAATACATTTAGAGCATAATTATGCCTATTTGTACCAGTGAGGTACAAGATAGTCCTAATACCCAGTCCATCATTTTGTTGACTAACCAGAACCTCTGTCATCTATCCTAACTAAAACACTTTGTTCTGAACCTGGCTTTTTCCTTAGCTTTAGAAAGAATGTCAGCTGAAAACCATCCACTCAAATCTTTTCTCTCAAGGTAAATAACCAGGATTGGCTATGAGACTATAAGTTTTCAACCCTGTTAGAAATCCAGAATGACTGAGTTAACTATAATTGTGGGAAGCACAAAGCATAGCTTCTAAACCTTAGCCAATTTATAGAGACCTCTGAACATCTGGACACTCCCTCTACTACATCACATTGGAGCATCTGTTCTTCCGTTCGGGCCACCATATTGTTGAGAGTTTGTGGGACCATTTTTTCCTGTCATGTGTAGAGGACAATACCTAAGAAAATTTGTCCTGGGCCTCTGATTCTTATGAGCTTTTTCAGTGATCAGTATCTTCTTCCTGTAATCAGAAGAAAGCCTGATGCCATCCAGCTAAGGACAACTCTAGACCAACCAGATGTTCTTCTTCAACATTTTAATCTGGAAAAGAACAGGTTGCTAATGACTAGCTATTTCTCTCCTGGTGTTTTGCTTTTTGCTAGCCCTTGTTATCTCTGAGAGTACTGTTCCAATGCCCCCAAATCCTCCCCTTCATTCCCTTTATCCTCTTTATCAAGAACATATTGATTGTAGGAAACTCCTTGGATTTGAGAGAATTCTACTGAGAGGAAAACTTTAGCTAAGACAAAACAGGAATGAGAGAAAAGATGAAGTTCAAAGTTTTCAGGCATTAGCATGGACTTGGCTGAAATAGAATAAGCAGCTTTATTATAGTGACATGGAGACTTCTTTGGTTGTATGTTATTCTGCCTCCATGCAAAAATAGTTCAAAACAGCATCTAATGTTCATTAGTAGGGAGAAATATTTTCTCTTGACTATATGAATACTGAAATTTAGGAGAAATGACATTAAGCTGTTATATTAGTTAGGGTTTCATGGCTGTGAAGAGACACCATGACCAAGGCAACTTTAATAAAGAAAAACATTTAATTGGGGCTGGCTTATAGTTTCACAAGTTCAGTCCATTATCATCATGGTGTGAAACATGGCAGCTTGCAGGCAGACATGTTTCTAGAGGAGCTGAGAGTTCTATATATTGATCTGTAGGCAGCCAGGAAGAGACTGGATATGCTTCACACTGGGTGTAGCTTGAGTATTTAAGAACTTGAAGACCCAGGTCCATAGTGATACCCTTCCTCCAACAAGGATACATCTCCTCCAATAAGGTCATACATCAAATATTCAAATAGTGAATGGGCTAAGCATTCAAATATATGAGCCTTTGAGGACCATTTCTATTCAAACTACTACAGATGAGAGGAGAATATGGTTGTTGCTGTGACCATGAAATATCAAACGGAAATAAAGGAAAAAAAAAACAGAGAAAATAGACCAGAAACCTGCTATCACTGGTGGCATTGTAGATTAGATAATTCAACAAAATCTACTTGTTATCTACATGAAATTTCAAACCACCCCCCCACAAACAAACACACACACACACACACACACACACACACACACACACACAGAGAGAGAGAGAGAGAGAGAGAGAGAGAGAGAGAGAGAGAGAGAGAGTGAGAGAGAGAGCAACACATGTTAGCCTATGTAGATACATGCATAAAAAAGCTTGAGGATATAGTCATAATTCATACTTACACAAATGTCTTTATAAAATTAAAAAATAAGGATCTTAAAAAAACAATAAAAACCTGAGAAGTTATAATTGAAAAGGAGACATAAACCAGAACAGTAAGAGAAAGTTTGTCTGGTTTCCCAAGCATATCTTTCAATCTCAAGAGCCAAGAATTTGGCTTTTAGACATCCTTGAACCAGGTCACTAAGCTTTGAGCTGTTTTGAGAAACAGTTTCTCAGTTTTCTTCACAATGTTGGTTTGTTAGTTTTCTGTCACTACTATAAAATACCTGAGAGAATGCACAAAGACAAAAGGCTTATTTCAGCCTACAGAGATGTCAGCCTGTGACTGATTTGCACTCTTGCACTGGGGTCTTGAGCAATTCCACACTTTATCAGGGGGTGAATGTCAGAATAAACTCACCTTGTGGCCAGAAAGAATGCAAGTGGAGAAAGGGACGTGGCCTACCCACAGTCCTAATGGCATACTGCAGAAGACCTGGAGACCTCTCAAATGACTCCAGCATTCATAGTCTGCATTATGTCTCAAAAGTCTCAAGCTATGGACCAGGACTTTAGAAAAGGGACCTTTAGGGAGTATTCTAGACCCAAACTGCCTCAGCCAGGAGTATAAATGCAATGGTTGACTAGAAACCTATTGCTTGCTATCCCAGAGTGGTGATGGGATTTTGTTTGGACCTGGATTAGGATGAAGCAACTCTCTTCATTAATTGTAACCATGGGCCTTCTGCTCTGTCATTGTGATTCTTGAATTCATTCTTCCCATAGCATCTGGAAGCCAAATATTTGTGAAATAGCCAGACATGGTAACACATGCTTTTAGTGCCAGTATCTGGGAAATGAATGCAGGAGGATCAGAAGTTCAAGGTGATGCATAGTGAGTTTAAAACTAGCCTGAGGTACATGAGACCTTTTATAAATAGTAAAAATTAAAAATAAGCACCAACTATAGTGCTATTTTTTGTACTAACATTATGATAATTTTGTAATTTAATAATAATGTATACATAATGTATCTCTGGATGAAAACACATTGTCAGTGTTTTCTGGAGATGACAAAATAGTTCAGATCACAAACACACTCAAGGAAACAGGTCATCACAAGAAAAAAAGTTAGCAGATGGCAAAAAATACCAAGACTAAATCAATAAAAACTTCAAGTAACAAAAAGTTTAAGTGGAGATATATTTCATTGTAGGTTACAATGAAAGTTAAGCTATAAAAATCAAGTCAAACACCAGACTTATTAATACTTAAATATGAAATATCTCCTGTAGTTTGATATCAATGTTCAATAGCTAATGTTGCTAGTTTGGAAATTCTAGAAAACTTGGGGCCAAAGTTGAAGATTTAGGTTCCTGGGCATGGGCCTTGATGAATATGTTATCTCTTCTTCCTCTTCCTTTTCTTTTTTCCTCTTCCTCTTCTTCCTTGTCCTCCTCTTCCTCCTCCTGTTTTTCCCTTTCTGTCTGCTATGGTGAATAGCTCTCCTCTGTTATGTGCTCCCATTGTCATGATGTTTTGCTCAAGCACATATGGCCAAGCAAACCTGAACCAATTCCCCTGAAATTGTGAATGCAAATAATTTTTTTTCCTTTTAAGTTCTTGAGCTGGACATATTGTCACAACTATGCAAAATCAATGATTATAACTATTTATTCAGTCAAACTTTGTTCCTGCATGGACGAGCAGTTTGACCTTGGCTAGCCAACTCTCCCCAATAAACCTCTGCTGATTGCATCCATGTACGGTGTCTTGTGATTTTGGGGTGGCCGTGATTTCCTGAGACTTGAGTAAGGGTCTCCCGAGTTTGGGAATCTTCATTTGTGGGCTTGTCCCGGATTTTGCGACCACCCTAATCTCCAAGAACCCCACTGGGAGATGAGGGAAAACCCGCAGTTTTCTGTCTGGTTGTTGTGTGACCTTTTGTCTAAATTGCCTGGTTTCTGGTTCCTCATGTGCTGGGTTGTCTAAATCATCTAATTTCTCATGTGCTGGTTTGTCTGAGTTGTTTGTTTTCTAAGTTGTTTGTGCCCATCTGTCTCTGTCTCGTGACGGGCAGTAAACCGTTTCTGTCTTGGGAAGAGATAAATGAGTGACTGGCATAACATGCTGTGGGGTCACTAGCTGCTGCACCCTGAGAGACATCTCAGGACAGGGACCCCCCCAGAGATGTCTGGGGGTTCATCTAGGTGCCGGAGAGGATGTGGAATCCCTCTCAGCTGGCACTGGCAATTGAGATGGGCTTTTGTTAGTCTCTTTGTGTGTTAACAATGGGGCAGAGAGAAAAGGTCAGAAATGGCCACCACTGCCTAGGGCAGCGGTTGTTGTGCTCTCCTGACAGTGTGTCTATTTTTGGGTTGTTCGTTGCTGGCATGTTAGAAATCTGTTAGACTTGGCCAAGTCGTCTGAATCTTTTAAATCTGAATCTGTGAAGACTGACCTGTTGTCTGGTTATTGGAGTCTTACTTGAGAGGCAGAGGCAGGTGGATTTCTGGCTGTCTTTCTATGCCCTTATTGTGTAACTTGGTCTCTGTGCCCATGGCAGGGGCAAGAACTGTCTGTATCACCTGGTTTATGTGCCACCCACGAGAGGGGTGAGCTATCTGTGTTGTTGGTTTTTTTTTTTTTTTTTTTTTTTTTGTGTGTGTGTGTGTGTTTTCTTGGCAAATTGTCTGTGTGTTAGCCGTTAA
Organism: Arvicanthis niloticus; assembly: GCF_011762505.2. Taxonomy (NCBI): domain Eukaryota; kingdom Metazoa; phylum Chordata; class Mammalia; order Rodentia; family Muridae; genus Arvicanthis; species Arvicanthis niloticus. Next base: position 34,566 of record NW_023046305.1, read on the forward strand.
TCTACTGTGTTAAACATCCTGAGTTAAAAAGAGATAACATGATCACCGGCAGAGAAAGAGATGAAGCTGCCAGTAGAGAGAGTGCTGCTGCAGCACAGAGAGGTGGGCAGGTCCTTTAGTAAGGGGCACCAACTGCAGTTCGGGTTTGGACAGCCCATCTACCACATGTTGGGTGCTCTCTAGGTAACACCACATGGAGGATGCCCTTGCTCAGCCTGCACTTGGTGGGAGACAACTCGTGGTTCTCCAGCACAGCCCCCTTGAACCACACCCAGCCACGCAAGTTGGCCACCACCTAATTTGGTGTGTGTGACTGTACTGGGGACCTCGGGGTCACTGCTGTAACAAATTGGTGGCTTTCCACCTGCCACCTATGAAGATAGATAGGGCCCAGGTGATTAAAAACCTGACAGTAGAGCCAGGGCAGCTGGACAAACAGCCCCCGCAAGATTATTCACCTGAGAGTTATAATTATATATTTTTTTATTAAAAAATTAATGAGTGAATAGCGCTGAGATTTTGAAAAAAGAAAAAGTGAATAAGTACTGCTGAGACAAGTCACGTGACATGACTCCAGCTTAACGCTGAACCAACAAAACTGCCTGCAAACAGATCAGACAGGTCAGGCAGGTTGCCTACTACAAAAAGTTACGGGCTGTCCTGAGTCAGAGAGCCAAAAGAATAGGCCTCCATTTTGGTACAGATATAAATTTATAGTAAAAAGTAAGTTAGTTATCAATGCAATAGATAGGCCAGGATCCCTCAGACACCTAGATCTAGTGCCCAATATAGTCACCTAGATAAATCTAGTGGAAGAATACCCTTCCCCCAATAAAAGCCTTTCTTCCACAAGACCCTTGTAAGTTCTAGTCTTCAGGAGTGAAGAACAAGAGAGGACACTGGAAAAAGAATGTTCCCTCAGACATGGGAACCCCATCAATTGATCAGGCCATGGTCAACAGAGGGTTACAGAAGGTAAGGGACACTGAAAGGCCCACGCCAGATACCATTGATAAATCTTGAGAGAGAGAGCTACATGAGACCTCACTAATTTTCACCAAGGCACATGAGGTTAAGCAGAGATCAGATGAATTGCCCACAGCCTTTCTAGACATTCTGTCAGTATAGGCAAGTCTTCAGAGGCTAGAGAGACTACAAGATAAGTCATTAAAAGGATTTAGTGTAAGTTGCTGAGAAAGTCTAGAATAAAGGAGTGGAGAAGGTTTAGTGTAAGTAGAGAGAAAAGGAGTGGAGAAGATAAAAGGTTTAGTGTAAGTTGCTGAGAAAGTCTAGGGAAAGAGGAACAAAAAGAAAGATGACAGGAAAAGAATTTGCAGAAAGCAGAGAAGAGGAACTCCAATCAAAGTGAGATAAGAAACTCCTTGAAAAAGACCAGTGTGCACATTGAAAGTGAAGAAGCCAGCTTCAGGGTCCAAGAGGGCCCCAACAAATAGAAGCCAGGGTCAGGAAATCCCAGGCATTGAAAAACACTCCAAATGGCAAAGATATTAGCTCTGTGTGAAGACAGCGATTAAGATAGACAGGGTCCTCCTCCAGGCCAATGGGCCAAAATGTATTCATGAACTACCCGAAAAACGGTGGACTAAGAGATGGGCTGGGTATCCCATTCATTTATGGTCATCCTAGACTGTCCCTACCCTCTGTCGGGTCAAGACTTACTCCCCAGGATGGGGGCCCAGATACAACACTTCCTACCTGACGGGCTGCAACTAGCTGACAAGAACTCACGGGTAGAGGAAAGACTTCTCCTACTGACTCCAGCAGGGAGCCGAGGTAACTTGCTTTACAGACGGGAGCAGTTTTCTCCATGTTGGTCAGAGACAAGCCAGCGCTACTGTGGTGGACACAAATGTCATCTGGGCTGACTCCCCACCCCTGGGCTTGTCTGTGCAGAGAGCAACCTTGGAACTTGAGGCCAACAAGAAAATCAACATCTACATGGACTTCAGGTATGCTTTTGCCACAGCCCATGTCCACAGGGCTATATACCAAGAAAGGAAACCCTGATGAAGCCAGCAGCTGTAAATATTCATTGCCCAGGACACCAAAAGGGAGGAGACTCAGTGGCCTGAGGCAATAACCGGACAGACAGGAGCCCATCCCGGTTATGGGCCTAAGAGATGGCCTCACTTAAAACACAGAGTAAGAGAAGGAACTCAAATTGCTAACCATCCTAATAGCTGCTATCTAGAGGAAAAAAGGCAATGGTGCACACAAAAAAGGGAGAACTATACTCCCCAGAAAGCAAAAGACTTACCAGGCTAAATGCACAGATGGACTCTTAAGATATGAGTGCAACCAAACAGTCAAGAGATTTAAAGCATATAATGGACATCAGGTTTTGGGCCAGAGAAATAATAAGACAGTGTAAGATATGCCAGCATACAAAGGCTTATGAGACTTAGAGTAAGTAAGAAAATACCTAGGAGAAAACAGCCTAGAATAGAGACCTTTCTGAGGTTTCAAGTGTCTGAGGAATTAGATGAGATAGCAGTTTTTGTTTTTATTTCTAAGGTAAGTCAGAAATTGTCAGAGATATTAGAGACTAATTAGAAGCTCCACTGTTTATACTGTCTCCAAAGCTCAGGATAGGTAGAGAGAATACACAGAACCCTAAAACTAAATTGCCCTCAGGAACTGGCGCTGGCTAGAGTGTCCCTTGTCCTTGTTCCACACCCAGAATGTCCCTTTTGTGTGAGAAATAATTTTTCAGGCTACTAAGAGACTGTTCCTGGTGCTGTTGACCATCCGACCTCCTTGAAGTTCACCACCACCTGTGACTGATGCCAACTGGAGAATAGCCTGAGCAACCCCCTGCTGTTTAGCTCAAGGTTTTCTGCTATTCTACAAGGCCAAAGAGCAGCAGGCCTTGACTCCTGAGAGATCCCACCCTAGAGACACAGGGTTAATGCAGCCTTAGAGGGTGGGGCTTAGGGTGTGTACATTCAAGGTTAAATGACAGCTTATGATTCCAAGATTGAAATCAAAATGTGAATCTAGAGTTATATAGATTTGTTCCTTTTGCAATTTCTCTTTATTATATACGTGATTTTATGTGTATGTAGACAACTATGTGTCATAAAAATATGTAAAAGTCAGAGGACAACTTTGAAAGTGTGTTTGAAAGAAATAGAAACTTTTTGAGACCCCTAGCAAATAAAATAGAGCCTGAGGACCCCTGCTAACAGATACTTAGCGCCTAAGATTGATAAATGGTGGGCTTGCAACTCTGGGATAACACCATGTGTCTCCAGTGCTATTTTTGATGAAAACAAAGATTATTGTGTACTTATTCAGCTGATCCCCTGGGTCTATTACCACCCTGCAGGTACTCTTGAACGTGAGTTTGAGATGCACCCTAGACGCTTCAGCAGAGAGCCTATTTCCTTGACTCTAGCCATTATATTGAGACTAGGAGTAGCTGCAGGTGTAGGGACAGGTATCGCTGTATTGATACAGATACCTCATTATTTTCTTCAGTTGAGAGCTGCCATTGATGTAGATTTGAGAGCCCTAGAACAGTCAGTAACAAAGTTAGAAGAGTCATTGACTTCCCTCTCAGAGGTTGTTCTACAAAATAGAAGAGGACTAGACTTGCTGTTTCTTAAAGAAGGACGTCTGTGTGCTGCTCTAAGAGAAGAATGTTGCTTCTATGTAGACCATTCAGGAGTGATTAGAGACTCTGTGAATAAACTCAGAGAAAGGTTAGACCAGAGACAGAAAGATAGAGAGGCACAGCAAAGTTGGTTTGAGAGTTGGTTCAATAAGTCCCCTTGGATGACGACCCTATTATCCTTCCTTGCTAGACCTCTTGTGAACTTTTGTTAGAGAAAGGATAAGTGCTGTTCAGCTTTGTGTGTTGTGCCACCAATATTGAGCTTTAGGTCAAGAAAATGATAATTATGATGACACTGGAGTTTAAACTTTTCTAAAGATCCACATCAGAAAAAGTGAGGTGAGAATGGGCTTATTAATAATTGAGTTTTTATGATTAAAAACCTAACCTAATCAGAAAAAGTGGAGGATGTAGAGTGAAAAATTATAAAGACCATTTTGTGGATTATATGAAGGCTTTTTCTTTGCCCTTAGACCTGAGCAAAAAGAGTGCAGGTTCCAGAAAGCGGAACTGGATGTAAGATTTCAGGCCTTCACTGCCCCAGGATACATTCAGGGAAGAGCAGCATTCCTCAAGCCTCAGGGTGGGGAAGGCCCAAAGCAGGAAGACACATTCCTGACCACAGAGAAAGATGCAAGTCATCTGGGTGGTTCCAAGAACTAGCTAACTTTCCACTGTTCTTGGGTACCCCCCCCCCCCAGGTTTTCCCAGTGTTATAGCCTGCTGATGTTCAAAATTCGTAAAACAATCAATCATGTGTAACCGCACGAAAATGCAACCAATCATGTGTAACCTCGTGAAAATTCCTCCTTTTCCCCACCCCATGCTATAAAAAAAGGCCCCTTAGCTTGTTGGCGTTTTGTCAAATTTTGTTCCTGCTTGGACGAGCAGTTTGACCTTGGCTAGCCAACTCTCTCCAATAAACCTCGGCTGAGTGGAAAAAAAAAACCCCAAAAAACAACAACAACAAAAAACCCTATTTATTCAAAATGTCAACTGAAGTTGTAAAAAGTCAGTAGCTTTAACTAGAGTCAGGACTGCTAAATTAGATGCAGTGCTGCCCGTGACATGTGTGAGCAGGACCTGCCATTAAATCTCACAGTCACAGGATTTCTAACTTAGTTACATGTCAATGAATTACAAATTTCCTTCTACCTATACCTAATGACTCAAGACTCATTCCATTAGACAAATACTGTACTACTGAGTAGTTTTCTGAGACAATGCCTTGCCTCTTATCAAGTCTCTGAAGATTTTATATCCATGACCTCATCTTCATTTTTAGATCTTGTTTTTCAAAAACATGCTGAAAATGATCCTTGACATGAAACTATATCTTAAGTTGAGTCATTTGTAGAGATCAAAAGCATTGAACCTTAGCAACTCCTGTGCTCCTCTCTTAGCTTATCTCTAATGTGTTCTTATATAGTCCTCACATAGCTTATATCCATTATTTTCCTATATGCACATCAAAAATAAAAAGTTCTCAGATGCTTGATATACTTGAGATATTTGAGAGGTTCATTGGCCATTCTGTTTTGTTCTTCATGATGACCAGCTGTCACTCACTTGAAGTGAGACCTGAAATTCAGCTTGCACCTAAAATTCCAAGTGGAATGCTTAGTTAATTATTATATTGTTTACTTTTCAGAATAAAACAGGTTACTGTGCTATAGTGATAATATAGGTATCTTCCAGTAAGATTTTGCACTCATTATTCAAAAAGAAACATAAGGCTGGAAACTTCAGAGTTGTCAAAAAATCAGCATGTATATTGCAGGCCCTCTCATCTGAGGCATACTGGATTTGGGAAAAATAATTTATAGCTGGCAACTTAATCTACTATATTAGGATACTGGCAGAAACATCTGGTAAACTAAGAATAATAATTTGATGTGTCTGAAAGAAGACTATAAAATGTGGAAACATGTTGAGAAAGTGATCAGGGAAAGAACACAAAGTTAAAGTAGTAAATGCTATTAATTTTCATGGGTCTGAGGAGCAAGGCAAGAGAACAATGCTCAAGACTGGAGAGGGAATCCGGGAACCCCATTTGTCCTTGAGGGAGAAGGCAGGAAATTCAATGACATAAAGAAGAGCAAGTGAATAATACTTAACACAGAAACTTATAACCAGAAATGAAAGACAATTTCTTCTTACCAGTGGTTTCTAATGTGCCTCTTTATAACATATGCTGTAGATAATGTTCATATGTACCAAGTCACCAATATCCAGGTGACTTCATACCTATGCAAATTATTAGGCTTCAGCCAGACCTATTGAGTCAGAGTCACTGGTGGATTCAAAAGCACACAGCTTAGAAAGTCCACCTGATATCAATGATATAATAAATTAGATAGTTATTATCTGTCCTAGCTAAGTTTCCATTGCCATGATGAAATAGTAACTAAAAAAAACTTGAGGGGAAGAGGGTGACTTGGCATACAGGTTACAATTTATCATGGAAGGAAGTCAAACAAGAACTGAAGGCAGGAACCTGGAGGCAGGAACTGAAGCAGAGAGTGTGGAAGAACCCCACTTTTACTGGCTTTCCTTGAAGATGAATTTTAATCTGTGCAACACGGTGAAGCCATTTCTCCTTGAGTTGTTTTGCTTACTATTTTATCACAGCAAAAATACTAGGATAGTAATTGGTACCAGAAGTGGGGTTTGCTGGGACGGACCTGATCATTTTGGTTTGGGAAGAATTGTAGAAGTGTTTGAAACTTTGGGCTGTATAGCCTTTGAATTAGGATAACTTAATGGAATTTTTCTGAGGGTGATCAGGCAATAAGAATACTGAGAAAAATGCTGGCAATGGAGGCCTGGCATGTGACATTTCAGAGGAAAGCAACAATTCTGTGGAGTCTACTCATGTCATATTTTGGATTAAGACTTTGTGAAGTAGATTGCTAACTGGTTCAAAAGCAAATGGCATGTAATTTTTCTAAGGACATTTGGGTGTGATCAGAAGAAGACTGGATTAAGAATCTGAAGGATCAGAAAAGTGTGACACAGTTTTGGAAATGAAAGAAAAGAGCCATGAACCAAGGGATGCACAAAATGCAGCTTGTCCTACAACTTGGGGAGGTAGAATACTGTGCCCAATGAAGTAAAAAGTTGTATCTTTCTTAGAAACTTCAGACAGAGTCACAGCCTTAATAATAATTTTATCCTAGCAGCCATTTGCTGGACTTTAACCTATAGGATTACCACAGGGTTTTGTTATTGGTGATTTTGTTTCCCCTAGGGGGGAGGTGTTTGGATTAAATTGCCACAATGATTGTAATTTATAATAATAGAAAAGCAAGCTAGAAAGCAGTATGTTTCTTCAGTGACTGCTTCAGTTCCTGACATGACTTCACTCAGTAATGGGCAGCATTTTGAGGCTGTAAACCAAGTGTACTGTTACCCCTCCCCCCCCCCAAAAAAAATTAGTTAGGTCAGCATTTTATCAGAATGAGAGAAAGCAACCTAGGATGTTATCCTTTGTAATACAAGACCTAATCTTATGCAGAATATTTAATTCTATTTCTCCCTTCAGCTCACTTCTGTCCTGCTTTCCTGGCATTTGAAGATATGATGTTTTTCTCTGTTTAGGAACAATTATTGATGCAAACATGCCTGCTTCTTCTTCAGGGTTCATCCACCTCCCCTCACTCACATGATCACTTTAGTCATTTAAAGCCTTAATTTTTGATTCTTAAAATACTTCTAGTTGTGAAACTTTCTTTCTGTACTTATCTCTGGTATAAGTATAAAAGTTAAGCACTTTTAATAGTGACTGAACCTGCTCCAATTCAGTCAGCTGAAATGTCAGCTTAAAATAAAGTTTAAGAGGAAAAACTTTTATTTATTTTATTCTGATTTATAATCTTTTCCCAGAGGCAGACATTCTTCGAAAACAAGATTTCTAGCTATTTCTAAAGTAGGATGAATGATCACAAATTAAGAGATACTTCTGGGCCAAATAAAGTATCATGCTAAATGATGAAATAGGATGGTACATATCGATTGTAGAGATCACCAGTTGTCATTGAAACAGGCTGTGGGGCTTGAGACAGACAGGTTTTAATTTCTACTTTCAAGTACATTCTATTTAAAAAGCAAGAAATATTAAGTTTTAGTTTCAAAAATAGTATGTGTATATTAACTATAGAAATATGGAAAGGAAAATCAATTCTATTTCTATAATTGAAACATGCTGGTGTTAATGAAAATTAATTTCTATCCCTTCCAATCTTTGATGAATCTAGAAGAGGGCAACTTCCTTTTAAAAAGGTGAAAAAATATGCACTTAAAAAATAGACACTTAAATCTAGGTGTGGCTCATACCTATAATCCCAGCACTTTATCCCAGCATATAATCCCAGGTTATGGCAAAAGAAATTTCAACTCAGGCTCAGGCTGGACTAGGTAGTTTGACCCCCATATAGTGAGCCAAAGCAATCTTAAGAACAATTTTGGAAGTATGATGTTACCTTTTTATAAACTAACCACAGAGCCATAGTAACCAAAACAGCATATTATTGCCACAAAATAGACATAGAGGTGATTGGAATAGCACAGAGAGAGTCAAAAAAGAGAAAAAAAACCTCACACAACTACTTCCACCTAATTTTTGACAAATGTGTCAAGAACATACATTGGATAAAATGTTGCTTCTTCAATGACTGGTGGTGCTCTCTCCCTTTAGTCAATGGTCACTTGGTCACTTGGCTTTGCAGTGACCTCCATCACATAATAGTCCATAATAAATAGTCAATTATTACTCACGTTCAGTGAGGTACAGCAAGGTGGAAGGGTACTCCAGGTAGAGTGGAGAAAGATATGCAGACATCTTGTCGTGGCAGGCAAGAAGCACAGAGACAGACAGAGTGGGGCTGTGAGGAAGAAAGGTCCTGAGAGAAGTTGTACAATTCACATGAATATTCCCAGCCATCTTTTCCCTCAAATTAGATTACTCTCCTGCTCAGTAGCTCATGAAGCTATGTATTACCATCTGCCCCACCCTCTGATGACACTTGTACTACTATGATCAGTTTCCCTTTCAGAGCCTCAACATATGGGCTTCTGGCAGAACCATAATATTGCATTCCTGCATTTACTGAACTATAACTAGAAAAACATTTACCAGTTAATCATTAATCAGTGGGGGAAGAAATGCTATGAAAATCGTGCCATTTCATTGGCTAACTAACTTCTAAAAGTTTAGAATCAGCAAAATCTTAGAAAATTTGACAAGTGTTTCTAGGCTCCATGAATTTTCAGTTCCCTAAGACTTTTGACCTTAAATAGTTTCCAGGAGAGTGCCATTCTTAAAGAGATGCAGTAATTTTATCCAAGATGTTTTAAAGACTTGAAAAAGACATTTCTAGACTGAACTGGCTAACAAATACTTAGTTTTCAAACCCAGATTTAAATAAAAACTAATTTCTAAGCCCCAAATATACGTTATTTCACTCAAATCCATAAGCCCTAAAATTCAGTTTTAAACAATACAAAGATCATTATTGTCTAGTGAAATTGCTCTTCAAAAGCCCTCAAATAGCCAGTAGTTTGTTCGATTTAGTTTAGATAAGAAACCCCAAAATTCTGAAACCTAATTTAAAACTATTCTGAGTTTTACTTGCCCAAAGATCAGATTAAATATCTCATAAGATAGGCTTTGTAGAGGATTTCTGGTCCAGCACTCCCTGGCTTTCTTTGGCTTTAAACAACAAACAGCACAATACCCTGGAACACTGACTAAGAGCTGAAAAGTGTGCACATGGTACTCAGTTCTAAAACCCAAATGTTGGCATCTCCCATGTGAGTAAATACATCAGGACATGTTTTTAATCTGCCTCTGGGGCAACAGCAGCTAAAATAACCTTTCCTTACCTAATGATTTTAATTTAACAATAAAGAAGTTTCTAGGGTTTGAAGTACACATTCACTTACAATTGTCTAAACAATTGCTAGTCTTTAAGCAGAATGCTTGTTCCTTAACTTATGATCACATTTCATTTCAAGCTTCTCTGTGGCATAATTTTTGTACTTTGAATAGCATCCTATTAAGACATATGGAACATAGTTTTTGGTATATCATGCCTATGGTTATTTGTTTATTTTTTAAAACATTATATGGTCTTTCAAAAAGTCTGGTATTGAGAAAACAAATTTAGAATAAAACTCATCTTTTTATTTGTCAGGCTATGGCAGAGCCTCTCAGGGGACAGCTATATTAGGCTCCTGTCATCATGCACTTCTTGGCATCAGCAATAGTGTCTGCATTTGGTAACTGTATATGGGTCGTTCCCCAGGTGGGGCAGTCTCTGGATGGCATCGCAGCCAACAATTGGACTGAGCACAGGGTCCCCAATGGAGGACTTAGAGAAAGGACTGAAGGAGCTGAAGGGGTTGCAACCCCATGGGAAGAACAACAGTATCAATAAACCAGACCCACCAGAGCTCCTAGAGACTGAGCCACCAACCAAGGATTACACATGGAGGGACCTATGACTCCAGCTGCACATGTAGCAGAGAATGGCCTTGTCTGGCATCAATGGGAGAAGAGGCCTTTGTTCCTGTGAAGGTTTGATGCCCCAGTATAGGGGAATGTGAGGGCAGGGAGACAGGAGTGGGTGGTTGGGTGCTAAATTACTAAAGAGCTTAATAAGTTTGTGAGTTCATTCAAGCAGAAGTCTTGGAAATACATGAGAGAATGGATTTTATGGGTGCAGGAAAATGGTGGAAAGAACATAAAACTGGATCAGGCTGAGTTTCTCAATGTGGGCTCACTCTCTAAAGATTATAGATTTAATGTGGAAGCTTACACAGTTAAAAAAAAAAAAAAGGCCAAGTTTGTTTGAATGGTTGGCTGAAGATTTGTAGAAAGATGGCCTACTGAAAAGGATCTGGAGATGCCTGATATTCCTTGGCTTAGTGTTCATGAAAGGCTCAGGGAAATTGCAATGTTAGAGTGGGTACATTGTGTAAAACCTAATCCTCCACAACGGGAAGGGGAAGACTTGTCCTTCACAAATTCTTTGAGATATAGAATTGTGAGAGTGGCACAGCACATTTGAAGAGCTTTTTTTCTCTCCCTTTTCCTTGCACCAGACTATAAGTTTGGAAATGTAGCTGCTCAATTGGGTGAATAAAATGCAATGTAATTAATTGGGCCCTGAGTGGCAAGGGCCAGGTAGCAGCCCTGAATTGCCAAAAGCAAGATAATCATATTTATGATATGCATAACTGTACACTGAGAAAAAAAGAAACAAACAGACTTGCTAGAGTCTATGGAATATAGGTTCAGAATTGATGCTGATCCCAGAAGACCCCAGGAAACATTGTGGCTTTCCATTAAAGTAAGGTCTTATGGAGGAGATGAATGAAGTTTTGGCAGAAGTTTGACTCACAGTATGTCCAGTGGGTCCCTAAACTCATCATGTGGTTATATCTTCAGTCCAAGAATATATAATTGGGATAAAGATACATAGAAATTGGAAGAATTCTTATGTTGGTTTCTTGACCTGTAGAGTGAGGGATATTATGGTTGGAAAGGCTAAATGGAAGAATTTAGAGTTGCCTCTGCCAGGAAAAATAGTGAATCAAAAAGTATCACATCCCTGGTGGAACTATAGAAATTAGTGCCACCATCAAGAGCTTGAAAAATGCAGGGATGGTGGTTCCCATCACATGTCCCTTTAACTTTCTTATCTGGCCAGTGCAGAAGACAGATGTATCATGGAGAATGACAGTTATTATATAAAACTCAATCAAATATTGACTTTACTTGCAGCTGGTGTATCAGATGTGGCATCCTTACTTGAGCAGGTTAACACATCTTCTAGTACATGGTATGTAGCTATTAATCAAGAAAATGCCTTTTTCCTGGTACCTGTCCATATGGACCATCATAAGCAGTTTGCCTTCAGTTGGCATAGCCAGCAGTATACTTTTACCTGGAGAATATATTAACTCTCCTGACCTGTGACATAACTTAGTTTGAAGAGATCTTGACCCTCTGTCTCTTTTACAAAATACCACATTGGTGTACTGCATTGATGACGTTATGTTGATTAAACCAAGGGAGCAGAAGGTAACAACCACTTTGAATTTGTTACATGTATGCACCTCAAAGATGATCCTGTTTACAGATAGAGCCATTCCTATGAAATAATTACAAACATTGTTGATTTTGTATTTGTGATTTAACTACTTTCCTGAGAGTTATTTACTGGTTCTGTTCATTTTGATCTTGCCATTCTACTGTGTTTTATTTGATAAAAAGGTACCAAATTTATGTAATGAAGGCAACAAACTCTATCTACAGACTTTAGTTTATGGCCGAAAGCTAAGACATGAAAAAGCTATCATCACAACATTTTTTTGGCTGTTGTTCATATGACTCATTAGTTATTATTTTAATGAAACATATTATAGTAAAACAACACTGTGTATAATATGATTATGTTTATAATATTCTTTTTCTGAAAAAAAGCTATATTCTGATTAAGTATAAATATTATAAATGTTGAGGCAGACTTATGTAGACATCTTTAAATTTATATAATTTTCTCTTAAGTAAAGAGTTTGATATTTTGAGAAAGTTTAGCTAAATCGAACTAATACACTATCTTGAATTGACTATAATCACACCAACAAAAAAACCATTTAATTCTTATAATGATATATTCAGTTTAGTATCATTATTCTCTACATTTCAAAATTATACACTAATCAAAAAAATGGAGACACACTCAAAGATCCCTTGATGCTCTTATAACTCCACAATGCATATAAACATGGCATGGGATTTTGCTTTGAATTAATGGAATAGATTTTTGAAAGCAAAGCATCCACAGACATGGTTCAAACTCTAGTTGCCTTTGTCCTTCCTCGCTCAGCTTTGAGAAGTAAAGTTCATAGTAGGGGCACAATAGCTTAGGGAGCAAAGAATGACAACTGAAGACAAAGTGATGAGGAAAAGTTAAGTTAGAAGGGGGTCTGTGGAAAGGGAACTAGGCAGACATGGTAGATTAGTTGTTAATAAGTAGATAGGTGAAATGTACCTGTAGCTTTTTGGATCATGGTAGATGACATCTGACTCAAAGATGCCACGATTTATCTTGCAGTATGTATCAAAATGCTGTTAATGATGGTATGAGTCTATTCTATTTTGAGACACTTGTCTGCATTAGCAAGATAGTTTGCAGAATTTCACAGGCCTCCTCTGAAACTGATACAGTAACATATCAAATTGAAGCTTTGCCTTGCATGTGAAGATAAGAGTTTCTTTTCACTTTACTGTGACCAAATACTTGACAAGAAGGCACTAGGGGAGGAAGAGTTTGTTCTGCCTTACAAGGTTACAGGAATGCACCCCATCACCACAGGGAAGGCAGATCAGCAGAAGCCTGAGGCAGCTGGTCATACTATGTAGTAGTCAGGAAGCAGAGAGACATGAACAATGTTGCTCACCTCACTTATTCAACCCAGGATCCCTGGAATCCAGAGGACAGTGTTGCTTAATTATCCAATATAGAAATACTTTCAAAGTCATAGTCAAAGGTTGATCTCCCAGGTTCCTGTAATGTGGATAATTGATATTAATCACATGAAGGTTGGCATAGTCACATGTACATGGGCAAAGTCAAAGTTCAATGTAGCTTTCCCAGCCTTGAGCAGGCTCTTCCCAGCCTTGAGCAGGCTAAACAGACCTTGAACATTTGCCACACAGGTCTTATCAACCTGGACAGAGACGTCTGCCTTGGCTGCAGTTGCAGGTTTTCATAGGATCAGGGGATGGGTTTTGTGGGTTTTTCCTTTATATATGCTGTACTTATTATTAAACTTGAAGCCTTGATCAGAACTTTGTCTTGGCTTCATTCTTCTCTCACCCCCTACCTTTTTTCATTTCAGCTCCCCTTTCAGGTAAATCCAGTTCTCTCATGGCTGCTGGATGGTTACAGTTCAAGGTTGGTTGGTTGTTTACATATAGATTTATGATAGACAATGAATATCATTTATAGATGCTTAATTCCTTCATATATTTAATTTGTGGGTTAGAAGTTTTTTTTGTTGTTGTTGTTGTTTTTTTTTTGTTTTTTTTTTTTTTTTTTTTTTTTTTTTTTTTTTGCCTTTACAGGTTTGGACAGTAATTTTGTTCTGTATCTGTTAAATAAATTGGAATTTTTATCTTTATGATATTAGATAGTCAAGGGACATTACAGTAAGTTTTAAATTTGGGCCTTTAAATATCAGACTACCTTCTTAATGTTTTCTTGTATTTATCACTCACTTCTTAGACATCTGGAGAGCTCTACAGAAGCTTGTCTTTGATGTGTGGGTATAACAGTTGATGGTAGGACTTGAGTATGCCTTTTCCCAAATTCCAAGTTAATGCCCAATGCAGGGGTGTTAGGGACAGGGGCTGAGAGGACGTGTGTGTGAGTTCCAAGATATCCACCCTCCTGAATGGCTTAGTGCCACTAACTGTCTTCCCTCACTCTCCTGCTAATTGAGGCCATGATGTTTGTCCTCTCTTGCCCTTTGTCACCGAGGATGCAGTGTGGAGGATACTACTGTGGTCATGGGCTTCTCAGTCTCTCCAACTTTGTGAAGAAATAAACTTCTGTTTGAACAAGTTACCTAGCCTGTGGTGTCCTATTATATATATGCAAGTGGACAATGACAGCTGGAAACGGAACAAAAGAAACTGAAGACTCAAGGAACAGTGATGTGATGTGTCCAGTATCTGGTCGAGCAACATCAAGCAGAGCAGTATGGGAGCACTGTTCTATAAATACCTCTGGGCTCTCCTCAGAGATGGGAACTTCAGTGCAAATAACCTGTTTTTTATTTTGATTTCGACCTAAGCTCTCTTTATCTAAATTATATGATAAACATAATTTATTTATATTTATGTAAATAATGTGACATTTTTGAGTAACAAAATATTTTCATTCTTAGAAAAGTGAGGCTCTGGAAACCACAGTGACCTTGGCAACAAGTGCAGTCTAGAGCCACCGAAAGAGGCTCCGCCTTCCTGCAGCTTGAAAATTACTCTTGAGCTCGGTTCGTCTCATATGGTGGGATGACTTTGGTGAACTCTGTGTGTGGAAAAACAGGAAAACACCAATTCTCCTTCTGCTCCTCCTCATTCTCCTTTTCTTTCCCTTTACATTTATTTTTGATTTTCTGAGACCATCTCATACATCACTGTGAAATTTGTTGTTGTCAACTTGAAACAACCTAGAGTCACCTGAGACAGGACTCTCAATGAAACCTAGATTAGGTTGGTCTGTGAGCATCCTGTTGGGGATTATCTTGATTATTCTAATCACTATGGGAAGACATGGCTGCAGTAGTTGATCTCCATTCCCTAGAAAGAATGCTCTGCACTATACAGGATTAGAAAAAAAGAGTTGATCAACAGCATGCATACATGAAGTGTTTCAAGTTTTTGTTATTTTGTTTTTTCTATAATGATGGATTAAAATTGTCATTTATAAACTCTTTTGCTTTTGTTAGCATGTTCAATCACAGCAACAAGAGAAAACATAGGAGTAGACATAGGACAGTCACCCCAGCTGTCCTGGAATTCACTATGTTGCACAGGTTGTCCTAAAACTTGCACTCATCTACCTTCAAATGCTGGGATTACTGGCATGTCCCACCATTCCTGTTCTCACCAAATATCTTCTAAAATGGCTATTTTTGTTTCTTCTACACATGTGTACTCTCACACAAATGAGCCAATGTTCAGAATCTAAAAGAAATACATGTCTTTGTATCACAATTTAATGTATGGAAAAACACCAAATGTCTATTATATACTATAATACTGCTCAATAAAGAAATGAGAGCCAGCAAGATGCTTCAATGGATGGAAGTATGTCTCATTCATGAACTTGGTTGAATTCATGTTCAGCCCAGAACTATAGGTAGAAGGGGACTGTTGGATAGTTTTTTGTCAAGTTGACATGACAGGCTCATCTAAGAAGAGGAAACCTCAAATGAGAAAATACCTCCAATAGATTAGCCTGTAGGCAAGTCTATTGGGCCTTTTCTTGATGGATAACTGATATGGGAGAGCCCATGGCATTGTGTCTGCATTAATCCTGGTCTAATTTGCATAAGAACTCAAATGAGAAAGCCATAGGGAGCAAGCCAGTGAGCAGCACCCCTCTATGGTCTGTGGGTCTCTGCCTGCACTTTCCTTAATGAAGCTCTGTGGTCAGTAGTAAGATGAAACAAACCCGTTGCTCCCCAAGTTGGTTTTAATCAGTGCTTTATTACAACAGTAGAAAACAATAGAACAATTCCTGGAAGTTGGCCTCTGACCTGTTCATGCTATAACACATGTACTCCCACACGATCCTCCTGTTTAGTCTGTCACTGGGGAAAAAGTGGCTCTCTGGTTGTTGTGCTGATTAATGTAAACTATATGCTAACTTGTAGGCCCTTATGCTTCTAAACTAGGCTTGTCCTAAGGTTGGACTCCACCAATCTGTACTATAAAAGTGTGTTTCATATAGACTTTTGTGTGTAGTGCACATGAACAATGATTACCGAAGAATTAGGTACACTGAGGATGAGATGTTTAGCTGTCTTCTCCAGCCTCAGTACTCCATTTTTCTTCTGGGAAATGCCCTGGTGTTATCTCAAGTGCTTGTCACTCATCTGAACTGGACAATCAAGAAACTCCATTCTTGACAACTGAATTTCCAAGATTGGTACTGCAGAAATAGGCTCAGAATCCTAGATCAAATCTATGAGGGCACAGTAACAACTTCTCTTGAGACATGTGATTAGATCTGGGCCCAGGAGGCGTGAGCTACATGGTGTAAGAGTACTGGACTCTTCTGAGGAAGTCTCTTCTCTTTCAAGAGATAACAGGTCAAAATGGCTTTCAGGCACCAGGGAGAGGAAGCAGCAGGTAACAAAAGAAAGTGTGGCAAAAGACAAAACAGGTGACTGCAAATTTACCTATGGAGTCAAGTCAGGTTGATAGCTCACTCTACTGTGAAGTTTGTTAAGTTGATTTCCACAGAACTTATGCTAGTTTCCATTTTCTCACCAAAAATATTGAACAGAGATCTACTAATATTCAGAAACCATGCATTTCAGAGTTTGGGCATGGTTTTAGTAGTTCATAGTAGTTTGTTTTTCAGAGAGGAACAGTTCACAACATCATATTAAATAAGATCCACTTTTAAATCTTATGGAATGCATGTCTAAGTAGACTTATAAGTCAAAATATGACTGCTGGATGACACATTTTGACTCAAAGCTTAAAAAATTCAAGTTTTGGTTTGGTCATCATGGGTTGTCATTTGTCATTGCTTTGGTTTTCCCTGGGGTCTGGTAGTCCCTGGGGTCTGGTTGTCTCTGGAGTCTGATTGTCACTGGGGTCTGAGTATCACTAGGGTTTGCTTGTCACAGGTTTGATTGTCTCAAACTTTAGCTAGACACTTGCAACACATCTTCCAAATACACATGAAATATTGATCAATTAATTAAACTTTATGTATATGAGTGTCTTGCCTGTATGAATGTACAAGTATCAGATGCATGCTTGATGTCAGTAGACATAAAAAGAGGGCACCAGATTCCCTATAACTGGAGTTATGTGTGCTTGTGAACCACAATATGGTTCTAGGACTAGAACCCATGTCTTCTGCAAGAAAGGCAAGTGTTCTTAAGCATTGATTCATCTCTTCATCCACTCCTGACATTTTATAACCCTGGTTTATGGCTTAGGAAACCACTGACTCTGCCCAGCCTGAAACAGGGATATCTTGTTATCTATTTTGCTTTCTCCACCATGATTTCACATTGATAGCCTATATCTAATAATGAATAGTTTTACAAAATTCATGGTTAGCTGAACCTCATCAGTTATCCATCATTTAATTATCATTATAACAACAGTAGATTACACAGTCTGTGTCAGCACAGTGCTGGCCAACAGTAGGCACCCCCTCTGCCATCTAGAGGATTATTTGCTGGTGACTTAGACAGCAAATTAATTCAAGCTTACAGTATTACAGAGCAAAATGCAGAGCTACATTGTGGAAATATGTGATCCAGTTCTTGTTTCTTAACTCCCCCCCCCAAAAAAAGTGCAAATAAGCAATGGCCATGGTCCATAGAAAGCCCAGTGAGGAAGATAGAAGGTCCCAATAGGACTGGAGGTAAGGAGCATTGATTTAAAATGCTAGCCACAGAACCACCCCCATGTTCTCTGGGTCACTGCAAGTGTAACTGCTCTTTATTCTGAAAACACTGGGGGATTTTGGAAGGGGGAAACAAGCTTTCTGACCGCATGGGTGAATATTTTTACTTTGTAGCACTAAAAATAAGTCAAGATTCAATGCAGGGAGAAGGATAAGAAAGTCATTGTAGTAAGTTAGCAAACTAAGCTAGTGACTTCTGTCAGGAAAGAAAATTAATGAGATTTAATTACAAATTAAACACTGTGGAGGAGTGGGGGAAGTTGTTTGCTGCATTAGTGAGTAGGCATCAGACTTCTTCCCATGGAATCACATTTGATTTGAACAGAAGTTTTATTCATAAAGGGACTCAAGAATCTATTTTTCAGGAAAAAGTGTACACAGAAGTACTATATCAATATGATAAGCCAACTGCACACACAACGTAAACTGAAAAGCAACAGTGTGCTTGAACAAAATGGGAGCATTTTCGATCAGGTGGGATTTTAATTATCCCGACCTCATCTCCGCTCTTGAGTTGGGAGGACAGGAGTGTCAGCTGCACCAGTCCACAGTGGGTTAGAGGAGTGTCAACAGCACCAGTCCACAGTGGATTAGCAGCTATGCGTGTGGTTTTAACCTTCGGAATAGCAATGAGCTCAGCATTTTTGGGACATTTGAAAGTAGTAGAAAGCAGGAAAACAGTTTTCAACATATACTTAAAGATATTTGAATTACATATTTGGGTGGGTACTTGTAACTTGAAGAAAGGGGAGAACTAAAGACAGAAGGTACCAACTCAAATGCTCTAAGCACCCACAGGGAAAAGGGGCGGGTCTGCCCTTCTCACCTTGAATTTCCACTGCACTTGTATGGTGAGTGATCCTTTGTAGTCGTTTTATTCTCCAGTATACATTCTCTAAGTATGAAAAGGAAAAAAAAGGAAAACACAGACTCCTTCAGAAAAACACTCTGGTCTCAACAAACTCAGACTCCAAAAGAACCATTAACATCAAAACAAAACCTCCTACAAATACACAGTTCTGTTCTGTACACAGTGTGTAAACCATTTTCTCAGACGGAGCATCATTTATTTTACAAACCACTCTCTCACCCTTCGGAGCCTTAGGAGAAAAACAGTAGAAGGCCTCTGTGAAGCCGACAATGTATTTGATTAATTTTGGAAGACTTTGCTTTTTGACTTTCTGACTATGAAATATAAACATGTAACAAAGAGAACACCACCGTCAAAAGCTAAGCTGAACCACTCATGGCAAAATGAACGCACTTTTTTTTTGTTGTTGTTTGTTGCAATATTTATAACATATATTTCACAATATTCCAAGTTGTTGCTATAAAACATAAGGTAATAAATTGACCCAAAAGCTAGAATATAGAATTACATAATACCTGAAGGAGTGTGGAAAGGGAGACAAAATCCAAGTTTTACTGAGTGAAAAGACAAAAGAACCATAAGTTAAGGAAATGTCAAGAGTTGTTTGTGGACAGCGAGTATTTGGCAAGCTGGACATGGCAGATGGGTGAACTGATAGCAGTTGCCCTTTAGTAGCTGTGCAGGGCAACATGGGTAACGTTTTATTATTTATTTACTTATTTATTTTTTGACTTCATTTCTTTTTTTTATTATTCTACTTTTTAAAAAAATGGATATTTTATTTTACATTTCAGATGCCATCCCCTTTCCCCATTTCCCCTCCCTAGAAAACCCCTGTCCCATACCCCTTCTCCTTTTTGCTTTTATACAATGTTTTTAATGTTAACCAATGGCTTTTATAAATTTGGTAATGCTCAATATCAATCAGAAGTGTAACCTAATACCCGACCTAGATATATCAACTATCTTTGACTGGAGGAGACATGTGAACATCTGCCTCCATGTCTGGCCCACCTCTCTTTTTCTCTCTCATCACCTAGCTCCTCCTCTCCTTCTCCTCCTCCGCCTCTCCTTACTCCTCCTCTACTTACTCCTCCCACCTTAGCTCCTCCTATATATCATCCTTCCTGTTAAAATAAAACTTTTCTCTCAAAATACAGTTAGAGCATAACTATATCAATTTATGTCAGTAAGGTGCAAGGTAGACCCAATACCCAGTCCATCATTTTGTTGAGTAACCAGAACCTCTGTCATCTATCCTAACTAAAACACTTAGTTCTGAACCTGGCCTTTTTTTTTTTCTTGACTATAGAATGAATGTCAGCTGAAAACCATCCTTTCAAATCTTTTCTCTCAAAGTAAATAGCAAGAATTGGCTATGAGACTATAAGTTTTCAACCTCATCAGAAATCCAGAATGACTGAGTTAACTGAAATAATGGGAAGCACAAAGCATAGCTTCTAAAACATAACCAATTACAGAGACCGCTGAACACCTGGACAGTCACTATACTACAGAACCGTTTGGAGCATCTGATCTTCAGCCTTCTGGCCCAGGATCATCTGACAGACGTAGTGATGCAGAATTATTAAGGGGCTGATTACTCTGTCTAGGCAGATATAATCAGTTGACTATTCTGCAAGTGTGTCCTTTTCTGGACAGTAATTTGTCTGTAGATGGAAAGAGGCAATTCTTGCCTAGTGGCTGACTCATCACAATTGGAATAACTCCAAAGATGCTCAGTTTTCTTCTTAGAATCCAAGATAGGAAGCTGTTGGGAGCAGACAGGTCTCTAATCAAAATTAACATTAATACAGAATGTTTGTCACGTCAATTCTTTGGATTTCTGATGTTTTGAAAACCAACTATTTATGTAAGGCAGTCTGGACTGTTGTCTGTTAACTCCTCTCAGCTATTTCTAAAGAAAATATAGAAAACACCCTAACAATAAACTCCAAGCCATGAATTTACTATAGGCCCTTAACTCACAGACTAACCATCTCAAATAAGTTAAAAAAATTAAAGAAGGACTGGGTCTAAGCCTTGTATTCCTAAATGTGTTATACAGGCACAATGCCTATGATAGTAACAATATTCATCTCACTTTTATATTAATAAGAAGCTCATACCAATGAAAACCTTAAATTTGAATCAAAGTAAATTTTGTACCATTTAAGAAATTATAACTTCATCTTACTAACAATTATACATATTTCTACAGTAGGTTATGGCTATGCAATAAATCCTAGCTAATCCTCCCTGTTTCACCAAAACCACTACTTTTCCCTAGAAAGACAGCCCAATATTAACCACCTCAGTCCCCAAGCCCAGGGAATAGGGGCCTGACTCTTCATGAACTTCTTCAAGCTGATTATGGGTGTTGAGATATTAGAAGAGGGGTTGGGGGAAGAGTAAATTGATAAGCCTCTGACACTGTGTCTTCACTGCATCCGGCTGGAATTCCAGGACATCAGAGGTTTGAGCAGGTGTGCTCAGCTTTCCTGATAAGTAGATACACCAAGGCTATGTATTCTGCAATATACAATTCTCAAAACAAATTTTAGTATATCAAGATAATTGTTTGTTTGAGTTCTGGAATCTAGTCTTCTGGCGGCCTGTCTCCTGTCATGTCTTATCCATATAATTATGGGAGTTTCTATGAGGGTGTACTCCCACCATCCTCCCATTTTTGCCTTCCTGCTTTCAAATTTCCCAACATCAGAAAATCCAAACTTTCGGGCACCTAGGCCCTCCACTTCCACTGATGCCTAACCCCTTACCCCATCACTCCTCCTCCAATTACTATGAGGGTGTGCTCCCAACATCTTCTCATCCTGCCTCCCTGCTCTTGCAATTCCCCAACACTAGGAAATCCAAACTTTCAGGTACCAAGGCTGTCCACTTCTACTGATGCCTGGCAAGGCCACCCTCAACTACCTATACAGGTGGAGCCATGAGTCCCCCCCCCCCATGTGTTCTCAGGCTGGAGATTTTAGAATGGCTACTCCAGTTTGTTTTTTAGGACCATTTGCTTGAAAAATTGTTTTCCAGCCTTTTACTGTAAGGTAGAGTCTGTCTTTGCACTGAGGTGGGTTTCCTGTATGCAGCAAAATGCTGAGTCCCGTTTATGTATACAGTCTATTAGCCTATATCTTTTAATTGGGGAACTGAGTCCATTGATGTTAAGAGATATTAAGAAACAGTGATTGTTGTCTCCTGTTATTTTTGTTATTAGAGGTGAAGTTATCTTTGTGTGGCCATCTTCTTTTGGATTTGTTGGAAGAGGATTACTTTCTTGCTCTTTCTAGGGTATAATTTTCCTCCTTGTATTGGAGCTTTTCTGCTATGATCCTTTGTAGTGCTGAGTTTGTGGAGAGATATTGTGTAAATTTGGTTTTGTCATGGAATATCTTGATTTCTCCATCTATAGTAATTGAGAGTTTTGCTGGGTATAGTAGCATGGGCTGGCGTTTGTGTTCTCTTAGGGTCTGTATGACATCTGTCCAGCATCTTCTAGCTTTTATAGTATCTGGTGAGAAGTCTGGTGTAATTCTGATAGGTCTGCCTTTATATGTTACTTGGCCTTTCTCCCTTACTGCATTTATATTCTTTCTTTGTTTTGTGCACTTGGTGTTTTGATTATTATGTGATGGGAGATATTTCTTTTCTGGTCTAGTCTATTTGGCGTTCTATAGACTTCTTATATGTTTATGGGCATCTCTTTCTTTAGATTAGGGAAGTTTTCTTCTATAATTTTGTTGAAGATATTTATTGGCCCTTTAAGTTGGGAATCTTCACTCTCATCTATACCTATTATCCTTAGGTTTGGTCTCCTCATTGTGTCCTGGATTTCCTGGATATTTTGTATTAAGAACTTTTTGCATTTTGCATTTTCTTTGACAGTTGTGTTGATATTTTCTATGGTGTCTTCTGCATCTGAGATTCTCTCTTTTATGTCTTGCATTCTGTTGGTGATGCTTGTGTCTATGACTCCTAATTTTTTTCCTAGGTTTTCTATCTCCAGTAGTCTCACTTTGTGATTTCTTGATTGTTTCTACTTCCATTTTTATGTCCTGGATGAACATAAAAATCTCCAGTAGTCTCCCTTTGTGATTTCTTGACTGTTTCTACTTCCATTTTTATGTCCTGGATGGATTTGTTCAATTCTTTCACGTGTTTGTTTGTGTTCTCTTGTAATTCTTTAAGGAATTTTTGTTTCTTCTTTAAGGGCTTCTACCTGTTTACCTGTGTTCTCCTCAAATTCTTTGAGAGTGTTATTTATGTCTTTCTTAAAGTCCTCTATCATCATCATTAGAAGTGATTTTAAATCTGAATCTTGCTTTCCTAGTGATATGGGAAATTTGGGACTTTCTTGTGTGGGAGAACTAGGTTCTAATGATACCAAGTACCCTGGGTTACTGATGCTTATGTTCTTGCACTTGCCTTTTGCCATCTGTATCTCCTTAGTGCTACCTGCCCTGTCCCTGACTGGAGCCTGTCTTTCCTATTATCTTGGTTGTATCAGAACTTTGTGGGGTGAGTGTAACTACTGGGGTAAGCGCTGGGGCCCAAAATCTGCTCAGTGCTCAAGCGCAGACAGGATGCTACCCAGGTTAGAGCTCTGGGAGCCCCTGTTTCCTCTGGGTTCTTAGAGATTGGGGGCAGAGCTTTTGCCCAAGATCTGCTCAGTGCTCTGGCCCAGACCAAAGGGAACCAGTGCTCCAGATGGGGAGTGACTTCCTGGGTCCTTGTGGGGTCCCAGTTACTCCCTATTTGGGGTAGGCCTTGCTGTCTGTTTACCTAAGATACTGCCCAGGTTAGAGTTCCTAGGAGTCCTGCTTCCTCTGGGTTCTGTGTGGTTGAGGGCAGAGCTGCTGTCTTAGATCTGCTCAGTTCCTGGGCCCAGACCAGAAGGAATGAATGTTCTTGTAATCATGTTTGTAGAACAGGAGAGTCTTCCCTGTGTCGTGTGCTCTTTCCCACCTCAGGTCTTCCACCTCTAAATTTGCAGTGGTGATTTTTCACCATCATCACATCTTGCTTAGTTTTATGTAGCCACCACAAAAGAGTGTACAATAGCTAAACATGAGATTTTTAAAAATGTGTGCAAATGCAGCTGCTCAGTAGATGTTCTTTTATTATGGAAACTTTCATATTATTTTTTTGTGAGGTTTACTGTTATGTTCACATAAATGTAGCAGAATTTCTTCTGCTTCTGTTAGTTGTCTTAAGTTTCAGCCTCTTTTTTTTTTTTTTTAAAAGATTTAATTATTTATTTTTCGTATATGAGTGCTCTAGCTGCATGTATACCTGCAGGCCTGAAGAGGGCATCAGATCCTATTGCAAATGGTTGTGAGCCACCATGTGGTTGCTGGGAATTGAACTTAGGACCTCTGGAAGAGCAGCCAGTGCTCTTAACCACTATGCCATTTGCTCAGCCCCATTGTTTCTTTCCCATGCTTGATGTTTCAGATATTTAGAAATTACAATTCTTATTTTCTACAAAATCCTGCATTTACTTTCCTGCAGTCTACCTATCTGTTATTATTATTTTAGAGCTACTCATTCTGTCTTCAGCTGCATCTAACTTGCACTCTAGCTGCATTTTTCTAATTTTAGTAGATGCTATTTAAATTTCAAAAATTACCATTTAGTGTTTTTCTTTTGTTGTTGTTGTTTTTGTTTTTTCTAAATAAAAGTTTCTAGATCCAATTATCAATATTGACTGTCTTTTTAAATACAAAAGCATGGTTATTTTATACCTTGTATATTTTACCTGAACAAACTGCCAATATTTATTTCTTGCTTTTGTTTCTGCTCATTTTCTTGACTATGTATTTTCTGCTAATGTGACTGGAGGTTTCACACTATAGATCATGGATTTATTTGTAAAAATTTTTATAGAAAGACATTTCAGCTTAGGGATTTATGTTTTCTTTTCTAGACATCTGGACAGAACTGTCAATCTGAGATCAGCTCAGTCCCATTTCAAAAGGTCTTGTGATTTGAAGCCAAGTTTCGGCTCTTCTGAAGGTCTCTTTGTTTCTGTTTCACTATTATTCCCAGAGGAATAGTGAAAGAAAAATAAGGAGAATTACTGAATTACCAGGACAATTCCTGGTCCCTGGGTCTGCTAGTTTGTGGAATCCATGGCTCAGCCTCACAGCTGTTCTCTCGATGATCCAACATCTATGTGAAAGCAGACTCATTGGGCTTTTGAGGAATGGATTCTCAGCTTCCTCTTCTCAGTGTGGCTAATACTGAGCTGCACGGCTGTGACTATTTCAAAACACTTCAGTGTTTTGTGGGGACCATCATCTATTCTGATTTTGATTTGGACAGATATAAGGATTTGGAGAGACTCCCTGAAGTCGTTTCATGTTCTTGTGTTCTTTAACGCAAAATTGATAAGAGACGTACACTTGTAACAGAAGTAGAGACAGTTTATTAAGAGTTGGAGTTAGGAGACCAGCGGGACAGCTCTGTGGGTAAAAGACACCTGTGGCCAAGTCTGATAAATGGAGTTCACTCCCCTGGACCCACACAGAGAAAGGAAAGAACCAATGTCTACAAATTGTACTCTGACTTCTACATGTGTAACATGCCATTCATGTACATGAATGTGTATACACCTGTGCACAATGTACTCTCTCTAAATAATAATATAGTAATCAACACAAGGACTTAATGTTAGGTTGGTAGACAGGAATTAGCAGCCTTGAATGCCATTTGAGGATAGACTTCCCCTTATGCTCGACTTTGGCTCCCACCTTCCATTTTCTTGGTAAAAATTGACAACGATTCTCCCTTCCTTAGGTTTTAAAACAGCAAATACAAAGGTGGAGATATCAGGGCTTTCTTTAGGCCCATTAAGAAATACCTACATCCTTTTGGTTTGACAAGTGGAATCTGAGTTTTACCACTGGTCCTGGGTGGAAACATGACATTCTAATCTGCTTCAAGGCTTAGAATAGTACTGTTGTCTCCTTCATTAAAAGTTAATGCAACTGAGCTGTCAATCACCTGGCCAAGAGAATGCTCCACAGAAAAGCTGCTTAGCCTGAAGATGTGCTAGGAGAAGGTAGTAATAATGATTCCTTAAGGACATAGTATATCCTTTCCAGAGGCTCCTCACTGATGAAAATGTTACAGATCTTCATGGTGCAGTTCTATAAAGTTGGCCTGATTTTATGAGTTCTAACTCAAGTATTACACCTTTTTCTTTTCTGTCTAGTTTTTCTATTCAGATATTACCCCAAAGCCAAAGTATGCTGTCCCTTACACTCTCGGCTTTCATACAATTTCTGTTGAAAATTCCCACCCCCTTCTATAACAGCTGCTGCTGACCTTCATTGCCACAACTTTCCCAGATTTCCTTCTATAACAGCTGCTGACTTGTCTTTGCTCTTTGCCAGCTCCATTCTCTGGG